>NW_023397197.1:300000-470583 GCF_011125445.2 Fundulus heteroclitus | reverse complement strand
AAATATCACATTACACATGTCAGCTTACGTAAATATATATTGATTTAGCAATGGCATCTCGGTGTTATTCGACTGTATCTGTTGCTTTATGTCTGTTGGTTGTGCTGTTCTTTTTGTGTCTCCTTTCCAGGTGATGGAGCAGACAAAGAAGGTTTTATCATTCTCTCCCTTTTATCTCCTCTTTCTTTCACCATCTATTCTTTTTTTTCTTTTCTTTCACTTTTTGTTCTTCCTTTACTCTCCCATTGTCATGTCCATATAATTTGAAATTCTCCTTGCAGAAATCATAATAAAGCAATTTACAAGCATAAATCAAGTGGAGCACTATGGCGAAAGCCGTTTGCTCCACTTGTAAAAGCAAAATCTCTCGAGCTCCATCTGGCATTGAGACATCAATTCCTATTGCCATATTGCTAGACAGGACCCTGGGGAAAAAAAAAAAAAAAAAAAAAAAGAACAGAAAAACTGAGCATCAAATGAACACGATTCAAATAAGTTAAAAAGAGGAAGATGAGATAAAAGGATGAAGACCAGAACCACCCAGTAGACATTTTAAAAAGTGGGTCTTGAACTGGGACTTCAAACTGTCCACACTGTCAGCAGATCTGATGCTGGTGGGGACAGTGACCCAGAGCTTGGAGGACAGTGGAGGTGAAGGTTCTTGTCCACACAGGTCTTCAGGACAGTGTGTGGGACATCCAGCAGGTTCTGATGACTAGATCTGAGGTGGTGTGGACCTGGAGGAGGTCTGAGATATGTGGCTGTGTGTCCATGTAAGTTTTGTCCTGGATGTGATTGCTGAGTATTTTAAAATGGATCCTGTAGGTCCCCTGGAAGCCAGTGAGCTCACATTATATCTGTCCACACAGAGACAATCAGAAGGTAAAGGTCCACGAAGGACATCTGGATGTGAGCAGAGAACCAGAGGATCCAGGTAGTTGGAGATGTTTAATGTTCCTGCTGATCCACTAAGAACTAGCAGAACCTCTGATGGTCCACTTCAGCTCAGCTTGGTTCCACCAACCACATGATGAAGCTTTCCCTTCCCTGCTGAACTGCTCTCACAACGCACACAGGAACCAAGTCTTGATGGGTCAGACTGGCTCTACCAGCTATTTCCCAGCGGGGTCGTGGAAATGTTGATCCACTGTTAGTCTGACATGGAGCCAGGAAGCAGCAGAACCTCCTGATCAGCATCAACACTCCAGACATGAAGACATGAAGGTGTTTTCATCAGAACAGGGCAGCAGATTTCTGGAGATAACGGATCAAACCTCTGTCTTCAAATAGAACTGGAACATCTGAGAGCTCACTGGGAGGAACTGGGTTTCTGTTCTTGGCTCTTAAAGAAATGTAACGGGTCATTTCCAGAACCTCAGACCCCGACTGAGGAGACCGGTCCGTACTAGGGTGGTGATTGGCTAAAATATCACAACATGATTCCTTGCAGTGAAATCAGGATTTTATTAGTTTCCCAAAGTAACAATAAAGCTGTTGAAGAAAAATCTAGAGAAGCATTTAGACCAGAGCATTTCTGGACCCATTTTAATGAGTTGCTGCAGTTCTGCTAACTTGTCTGAAGCTCAACTGAAATGTAATAAATCCATTGAGATATTTAAGAGCTGAAGAACAGCTGCAGCTCTAAACTCCTGTGAGGGAACAACACCAAGTCTCTGGTTCTGATCCCAGTGATTGTTCCAGCTCCAGCTGAGAAGAACTGAAACTCTTCATCACTAAAACTGAGGAAGACTTTCAGATACGAAGACAAAACGGTTCAGGAACAAAGAAAGAAAGTCCAGTTGGTTCCATGTTGGATTTGATTCAATCACTATGAATATGGGAGAGGGACTAAAGAGTCCAGTTAGCTCATTAACATGGAACAGAACCAATCAGAGTGAGCTCCAGTCCAAACTAAATCTTTGACTTTAAGCAGAGAAAAGTGTTTAATGATGGCGACTAATCAATGAGGCCCAAAAGCAAACAGATCAGAGCTGTTAAACATGATGTAGCAGCATCCAGGACGCCTCCAACAACATCCATTCTTTCCACTTTCACTGCTGTGGTTCTGGAGAACATCCAACACACACCGCTTCACATATGAACATAGAAATGTGGGAAAAAGAGCTGAGCTCACGTTAAACACATGTTGGAATAAAAACATTTCAGACTGACTCAGTTTCCACAGTTACAGCAGTTAGATACAGCTCACCTCTCTGAGGATGCAGGTCCTGAAGATTTAAACTGAACAGGTTTATCCATCGACCAGTCGCTCTTAAAGGACACACAGCTGGGTTCTGGTTCTGGTTCATGTTTATGTGTCAGTCTCTTAGGAATCCTGTCAGAAGAAACATAATTTAACAGATTTGGAGAGTTTTATTTAAATATTCCTTAAATATGAGTTTTGTTTATGTTTTAATGCGACTGATGCTAAAATAAAGAGATGTGAGACTCAACAGAACCAGACAGTTCATAAACTTGATGTTCTAAATGGTTCCCATCAGAACCGATCCAATCCTCCATCATGTTCCTGATCATTGATCCTCCTGAATAAAGTCCAGCCTTGTTTCTAGAGCAGAAAGAGCTGTTTCTGAGACAAACATGTTGGTTAGAAATGACTGAGAGGACAGTTTGGTGATATTAGTGTTGAGCTCTGACATGGAGAAGAATCCTGAGTCCTTTTCACTCGGACCATCAAGGAGGTTCTGATGGAGCTTCATTAAGTCTTGGTGTTGTGTTTGTAACGTACTGAGGTGGAACCAAAGCTGATCCACTGCTGAGTCCAGAATAGAGGTTGTTCTAGACGCCTGATCAATAATGAAGTGAAGCAGCTGATGCCCACTAGTCAGAACTGACAGTTTTCTCCATTTGAACCAGAATCACTGATTAAAATCATGATGTGATGAGTTGTCAGCTTCATTTATTCACGCAATAGAAATTCATCTGAATTTGAATGAAAAACTGAACTTGACTGCATTGTTTTCTATCTGGGATTAAATTTAAATTGAATCTAAATTATGAAACTGGACTGACTGTAAATTTCTGTGTCTAAGCTGGATGTTTTGTAAAGTGTCTCTAGACGACATCTGTTGTGAATCAGAGCTTTAGAAATAAAATGATGTGAACCAAAGCTGCTCTAGTAGCTACAACCTACAACCACATTGGCTCCATCATGTTGGATGGATTATCATTTCTAATGAGAAGCAGACGTTCTTCCACTAATCATCTCCTGATCTTCCCAGTATCTACTGTTCTAAATGTGTTCTGTGTTTCCAGAACCGCTTCAGTCTAACTGATCCAGACTGCAGGTAGGTGGCTGTTTCCTCCATGAGTCCAGAGGTCAGCTGGGGGAAATGCAGGAAATGTGTTGGAAGTTGGTGAGTTTCTCACATCCAGACATTTTAAGCAGAATTACCATCTCAATGTGGTGGAGGGTTCTGTTGGTTCCTGAGATCCTGGTACCATGGTGTCCTGGGCTGGTTGGGTCTCCATGGCATGTTGACGTCAGGAGAGGATCAGACAAAGAGAGATCCAACACCTCCTGGAGCCAGGCCTGCAGGGTGGAGGTCAGGAGGGGTTCAAAAGTGGGCATCTAATGTTCTAGCTCTGACTCCTTGAGCTTGGATGGATCCAGGTCCAAAAGCTACAGAACCCCCTCCATGTGGGCCACCATCTGCAGCGAGGTCAGGTTCTATAGGAGTTGGGTAACAGGTGAGGATGAGGAGCTGGGTGTTATAATTCCTGGGATCATATTCTGGATCTAGAGACCAGGAGGTTTATCTCACTGGTGGGTCAGGAACCAGAGCTGGTGTAGGAGGTTAACTGGTACCAGCTAGATGTTTGGACTCACCTCCATGGACAGCTTGGGTTCTGGAAACAAACTCCTGCAGAGTGGCTGGACTTTCTCCTCCTCTAGGGTTACCCAGAGAGGATTCTGGTGGCTGTAGAGAAACTAGTGGATCTTCAGTTTGCTGTGAAGAAGTTCTGTAAACCAATGGGTCCAAAAAGGACAGGACAGTCCATCCCCGGCTCTGGCTGTTTTGATCAGCACGCCTCCTTTCTTTTGGTCCAGTTTAGAGATTTTTACAAAAAATTGATTAAAAGTTTGATTAAATTAATTTATCATTTATTTTAAAGGAAGGTTCAACAATAAATATTTGAAGGAAAGATTAATCTTCTAAGCAATTCACTGAACTCTGAGTGGAATAAATTGTTTATTTTTCCAAACCCAACAAACTCTTTTTAAATACTCTGTACTTTTATATGGAGCAAAAATAATAATTATATTTTTGCATCACAATGAAGGAGCTTTATGTTCAATGGTGAACAGGACTAGAACTGGGTTCTACAGAACCACAGAGAACCAATCAGAGTGAGCTCCAGTCCAAACTAAATCTTTGACTTTAAGCAGAGAAAAGTGTTTAATGATGGCGACTAATCAATGAGGCCCAAAAGCAAACAGATCAGAGCTGTTAAACATGATGTAGCAGCATCCAGGACGCCTCCAACAACATCCATTCTTTCCACTTTCACTGCTGTGGTTCTGGAGAACATCCAACACACACCGCTTCACATATGAACATAGAAATGTGGGAAAAAGAGCTGAGCTCACGTTAAACACATGTTGGAATAAAAACATTTCACACTGACTCAGTTTCCACAGTTACAGCAGTTAGATACAGCTCACCTCTCTGAGGATGGAGGTCCTGAAGATTTGAAGTCAATGAAACGACCAATTGACCTGTCGCTCTTAAAGGACACACAGCTGGGTTCTGGTTCTTGTTGAGGTTTACTTTTCAGTCTCTCAAGCATTCTGTAAGAAGAGTACTTGTTTTAATAGCTACATAGAGGGATCAGCTGGTTCTGTTGGTCTGGGTCGTATTCAGACAGAAACTAAAAGTAAAGATTCTTCCATAAATGTCTGATCAGCCGTCCTTCTTTCTAGGATGAATAATGTTGAACACATGTTGGTCATCAAGATCCAGGAAATGTTCTGGAAGTTGGTGAGTTTTTCCAGATGTGTCCTGCTGGAACCCAGAGCTCTAAGCAACAGGCTGGTGTCACTCAGCTGGTTGTGCAACACTGACTTGCTGTTTGTCAGAACCCACTGGTACCATGCTGAGCTGCTCTGTTCAGTCTGGATGAAGCAGCAAAGAGGAACAGCAGCAGCTTCAGGACCACTTGGTCTCTTCTGGCCTGATATAGTGAGAACGCTGTGTGAAAAGGGCTCTGGACACTTAGAGATGCTGATCTCACCTCTGAGCGTGGCTCTGGCTCTCAGCTTCCCCACACAGAGTGGTTTTAGAGGGAGGGACTCCCTCCTCTCTGTCCTCACACTGATCCATGCTGCTGAATTCACATCCACATCAGCTCACACACACTTTCTACCTTCACCTGCAGAGGAAATACAAATCATTCATCTGCACATCAACTCTGATCATTGTTTATTTGGACGAGTTTAATAAAAAAGAATAAACTGTTTGCATTTTGCTACCATGAAAATCAGACTTAAACTAAATCAAACATGTTTGAGTTTCCAGACTTTGAGAACAAACAGACACTAAAGGATGATGTTGAAGGAATGCAGTGATTCCAGTTTGACTGGAAAGACTAAAAGGAGTTACAGAACCACAGACGACGGTTTAGAACCAGGAACTAAAAAAATTAAAAAACAAACTTTTAATCTAGCACTTAAATAATTTACACTAAGACAAATTATACATTTATTCCTTTAGATTAGTCTTCAAAAAGCAGAGATGAAACTTTGTGCTGAAATCAGAAGTGAACATGTTCTCCAGACATCAGAGAGCAGAAACAAAGAGGAAAGTTCCTCAAGACAAAGTTCTGGTAGGAAACAAAGCAAACTTACAGTTTGTTCAGACGGTCCAAAGTGCTGAAGAACAAGATCTGAACCACTGAGACACAGGTGAGCTGCTACCTGGAAGGAGGCGGAGCTTCAGCTGTGATGGAGGCAGGACAGGTAGGTTAGTGGGAGGAGTTCAGATCTGACTGCCTTCTGGTTCTCAGACTCATCTCTGCTGTTCTGCTGAAGAACCTGGTGCTACCTAGAAAGCAGGTGATGTAAAAACTCAGTTTAACTGTCTGCTAACAGTGAATTCAGAGAAACTCTGGTTCTTTTCTCCAGAAAGAGGGACCAGTCTGACTCTGAGGAACAGACTGAGAAGACAAGCTGCTCCCTGCAGGATCTCCATGAGAAACTCTGACGTTCTTCTGCTCAGCCTAGAACATCAGTCTGAATGTGTTCCTCACTATTAAACCACATTCTTTGCTTCACTGTTGGACATTTTTCTGACCCACATGTGATGAGCTGTTATCCCCACATGTAGTCACTGTACTGGAATAATGTTAACCTGAATTATTTTAATCTGTGTTATGATTCATAAACACATAATCATGACTAAGTTCCATGTTTCTGCCTTGTTCTTGTTCTCAGATGTTCTGAAGGTTCCTCATCAGTGATGCAGAAAACTTCATGTCTACAGAGTGTTGATCAGTCAGAGAAATGATTGAAGTGAAACAGATCTTACCATCATGATGTGAGTTTGTGGAGTTAAAACCAGCGAGGCAGTTCTATTTCTCTGATCTCAGCAATAAAAACACTAATAATAGCAGAACTTTGTTTGCTATTGTTGACAGGCTGACCAACAGCTCACCAATCATCCCTCCTGATGGAGACCAGCACCATCTATCTCCACCTCTGAGAACCTGCTGATGTCTCCTGAGCCTCCACAATCATTACAGCATCTAAATGACTTTAACAAACTGAATTATGTCTTCTTGACAGAAACACAGCAGAAGAGAAAATCCACAACTTGCTGCCTGGATTTGTTCCCTCTGAGTTTCTAAAAGCAGTTTTTAGCTGTGATGCCCCTGAAATATTACAGATAGTAAATACTTCCCTCCAGTTTTGTTTTCTAAAGGCTGAAAACTGCAGAGATCAAACCTCTGTTAGAGAAACCAACTCTAGATCCATGGATAATAAGTCCCTACAGGATCAGAACTAATCCACTGGTTCTGGAAAAGATCACTGAAAATGGTTGTGATGAACAAATGTATGACTTTCTGATGAAATGAATCTCTTCAGTGATTTCTAGTCAGGCTTCAGACCACAGCACAGAGACTGCACTGCTAAACGTTTACAATGATGCTCATCTTGACTGGAATGGCTCCAGAACTCCTCTGTTGGTTCTACTGGATCTCAGTTCTGCTGAACACAGTTCATCACAACATGTTGATGATCCAACTAGAACACTGGCTGGATTATCTGGTTCTGGGCTAAACTGGTTCACACCATATTTGGCAGACATGGATAACTTTGTGTCATGTGGTAAATAAATATAAATCTGGACCAACAAAAATTAAACGTGGGGTTCCTCAAGGATCCATTTTCAGCCACTATTATTTCTCCTCCATCTGATGCCAACAGGTCAGATTCTAGAGTTCTGCAGCATCTCCTAACATCCATGCTGACTACATGTGACTTGTAATCTCCATGTTGCTGCTGAGCCTGGCTCACTGCACTCACTGAGTCAGTGTGTCCATAATATCAATGAGCGCATCAGTCACAATATGCTACAGCTTCATGCAGACAGAAAACATCATTTTTAGTCCAGAACTGTGAGGATCTAGATCAGTGGTCAGCTAGACTCTATGAAACATGAAGCTTTGACCACATTTCTGTTATTTTAGTCTCTCTGCACTGGCTGCCTGAACATTTTAGGATTCTTTTTAAAATGCTTTTATCTGCTTCTAAAGCTCTAAATGGCCTTGCCACACATTAGCTGTCTGAACTAGTACATCCTGCACATCCTCTGTTCCCTCAGGTCACTGATCAGCTGATCCTGAGTCAGCCAAAGATGAAGCTTATGCTCAGGGTGACTGAGCTTTAGCTGCAGCAGATCTAGAATTATGAAACAACCTTCCCTTGGACATCAGACAGTTCTCCTCCCTGTGTTTCACATTCATTTATAAAACCATCTATTCTCATTGACCTCTGACACCATCAGAGACTTTAAACTGTTTTGATTATCATTAATAACATTTTGATTATCTTTCCTTTACTTCATTTTTTACAGATTTTTATGATTTTTGTATTATTTTAGCATAGGGATGTTTATTTATTGTAGGTCTTATTGATTTTAATTTGCTTACTTTATTTATAAAACACTTTAAAACAATCACAGCTGCACATGTCTAAAGAAAAACAGTTAAAACAATAGAATCAACATTGATTTAACTGTAAAAACCAGAAGTCTCATGCTGTGTTTTAGGCCAAAGAGTAAAAATGTGTTCAAGTTTTAAAGTTTAATGTCTTGTTATGTTATCATATGGCTGCTGTTTATTCATATAGAGTAATCTGGTTCTGTGGTGCTGAAAGTGCTCTATAAATAAAGCTGGGATGGTACTGGGTCTAAAAACTGGAGAACAGAACATAAAGCTGGCTGTAGTTTTAGTCTTGGATCTAAATGTTCCACATTACTTCTGACATGATGGAGCGAGTCTGTTGAAGCTAGATGCCTTTCTCAGGGTAGGGCTGCATGTGAACGCTGCTACTTTCTGCTACATCACGTTGGCTCCATGCACGGCTCTGCTCAAAGCAGCAAAACAGGAACTATTTCTCTGCAAGTTCATGTTTCTAGTTCTGTTCAGTGTAGTTCTAGAGCTCAGAAACACTTTCTACCTTCACCTGCAGAGGAAACACAAATCATTCATCTGCACATCAGCTCTGATCGTCTGATGACGTCACAGCTCACCTGGTTTGTAGTTTTCCTTTCAGACTAAAACAGTCAGCAGAGCGTCTGCAGTGAAATCAGAGGCAGGTTGATAAAGTCTTGATGAGAAAGGAGAGAAGTTGTGCTGAAAATGTTTCCTGATGGCGTCCTGAGGAGAAATGAGCCCAGAGAACAGAGCTGCTGGTTGCTTCCTGCTGCAGGAACTGCTCAGACTGGTCTGGCTGAGTGGGAGTCAGAGGAAAGTTCACCTGCTGACGTCTGAAGACATGAAGCCTTCTCATGACTCCCAGTGTGAACACAAACACTCTGCTGCTGTTTAAATGGCTTCATTGTTGTTCTGCTGATCCACGTTCTGTTCAGCTCTGATGGAACCACAACCTGCTTTAACTGGGAACCAACTGGACTCTTCATTGCTGGAGATTTGTCTTCCTCTTGTGGTGGAAAGATAAACTGCATGATGTCTGATTATTAAACCCATTTGCTGCGTTTTTAAATGATCCAAACATGTCAGTGATGGTAAAAAGTGAGCAGAACCACAGTCAGTTCTAAGCTTTCATTTATCAGGACATGAATAAAAGATCATCTGTTCCTCAGCAGCTCCTAAAATGAGGGAAATACAACAGCAGCACAGATTCCATTGGGTCATTATTTAGTGAACAGAACCAGAAGCAGAACCCTGAAGCAGTGAGTGAAAAACTAAGTCCATCCTTTCTGCTTCCACAGCAGGTCAGAGGCTCAGTAGCTGCAAGGAGCTGCTGATCACATGACAATCTGCACTTTAACCATTTTTAGCCCTTTAACACTAAACAACAATTAGTTGATGCTTTGCTGGAATTATGGCATCAAAACAGAAACAGAAAAACAAGATAAAAACCAAGAATCCACTAAAAATACAAACTAGCAGCAAATAATGATAAAAATGCATCAAAGTAACAAAGTAAACTGTAGTCCTTAATATCAGCACACTGCTGCTGCTAAAATGAGCCGTTGTTCTAATGCAGATTATTACTAGAGCTCCTAGAGAATTATTTCTCCTTATTTTAGTGCTGCTGAGCAGAGTGTCGACAGTCTCTGGTTAAAATCAGCATCAGCTGAGGATGTTCTGAAGATCCAGGTTGAAACCCTGATTTCATTTCAAACCATCAAAGTGAATTTAAAGTCAGAGTCAGAGAAAAGAGCAGAGAGGAGGCAGCTTGGTCCAAACTCCTTCTTTCCACCTGCAGCTGTTTTCCAGCTGTTCTCCACAGGTGGAGGCTGGATGTTTGGGAGGAGAGAAGCGGCACATTAAAGCTCCAGATGTTCACAGCTGGATTCTTCCCACAGCAGCTGGAACAATTGCACAGATGAAATGATTGAGTCCTGAAAAATGGGATGTTTGGATGTGATCAGGTCTGCAGATGCCACTGACTGGGATTTGTGAAGAAAATGTCTCTCAGAGCTGTGAAGAGCTGTGCTTCTTTAGAGGGAAAGCTCTGAAATCTTCACTCCTCCCATCCAGTGGTGTTCAGGTGGGCTCAATGGAGCGCACCCAGCAGGACTTGATCTGAATCAACTCCATTTGATTTCTAAGCACAAAGAAAAAGCCTCTAACAGTTCTGTGTGTATTAATGGAAAATGGCTTTTAGTAAAAAGCTCCAAGTGTGGATCAGATTTCTGAGCTTCAGCAGCAACCAGAACTGTTGCTTAAAGCTGAAGTTAGAAGTCAGAGAAAAGCTGCAAAAGAAAATCAAAGCAGCGACTCAGACGTTCTTTCCTTCCATGAAGCTCATTGATTGTTGGCAACACATCACACACAGCACAGTAGAAACATGAAGCTTCTGCTTTTAAAAGCAACTCATGGCTTTCATCTTTTCAGCTTTTAGTGCAACACAAACATCTGGACTAAAACTGATGTGAGAGCAGCTTCTGGTTCCTGAACAACGGCTCTGGAACGTTGATTTCTGCACTTTTCCAGCATCTGGAACATTCCAGCTCCACAGTTCACATGTTAGCTTGCTGTCAATGTTGCTAGTAAACCTTTAGTACGTGTTCAGTGGACAATTTGGATTCAGCTTGACAGGAGAACACCTCCAGATGTTACTCAACACATTTCATTAGGATATGATGTGGAATTTCACATTTAAAGCTCATCAACATGTGACTTTACAATTCTATTGATCAACACTGCTGAGGTTTACATTGCCACACTATGTACATACTAATTACACAGAAAATAAAACAAGGTCCAGAAAAAGCTGAAATAGAAACAGGTAAGTATAAAATGTTGAAATGATGAAGAACATTTCCATAGTTTGCTGCCACAGAACTTTGGTTCCAACAACACAATAGACGGTTCCAGCTGGATTCCCTCAGAGCTTTCAGGACATCTTCTTGTCAGCCTAGGCACGGCTCATGGAACCATCTGCCACACGTGTCCCTGGATCTGCACAACAACTTACACAATATACACATTAGGGGACAAGGAGGTGGCTTTTGCTGGCTTCATACTATCTTTTCATCGTCACATTTGGTTATTGAACAACTACAGAACGGGTCAAGCTATGTTCCAGAAAATTAGTTTTTATCAAATTTCAAATTTGATAAAAACTAATTTTGTCTTCTAATGCTCCAGTTTAGTTCAACTCTGGCTAGATTTCACCGTGTTAACTCCAAACTTGTTGCAGTCCGCCCTCATTATTCTTCCTTCAGCCAAGATGCGGCTGACACTCATGTTTGCGTGGAAGCAGAATAATAATCAAATAATAAGAAGAAGCTGCTGCATATGTCTCTATGCTTGCATCCAAAGCCTTGAGTGAAGGCGTATCATGAAGGGGAGAAGTTGCCAGGTTCCATATTTCATAAACTGTTTCTGTTGGGACTCAACTGGATGGCGTAATGCCCAAAGCTTCTGACCACAGATGTGCTTAATGCCACAATTTCTGCCATGCAGTGAGAGGCGTTTTAGTACCAAATGTTTCCCTCCTACATGCACTCTGGACTGGAAACACTGAGAGCTACTTTTTAGGATCTGATTGAATGTGACTTTGTAAAGAGCCTTGAGATGACGTGTTGTGAACTGGCGCTATAGAAATAAAATCTAATTGAAGAGAAAACATTTTAGTGTGGTTATTGTGGAGCATTACCTGATCACTGCTTGTTCCACAGGCTAAAAAACATTCTTTGGGGATTTAACAGGACATGAAGTTTCTTTTTCTTTGTCTCTATGTAACTATAAATGTCATCAAATAGTCGGCTTTTATCACTTCCATGCGTTTCATATTCCACATGACATAAATGTCTTAATGTGGGCGTGGCCAGCAGATTTTGTAGCATCTCCCTAAACAGAGCTTAGACACTGAAACAAGGTTTACCACTTTGCAATATCCTCTAGTTGCATATTCTATATATTAGCTCTACATGGCAATATTTAGCCCTAAAATCCCTGCCTGGTCCTACCTGATGCCGTCAGTATTTGTTCACCCAGAGCAACTCTTTCCTTTTCCATGTTCTTTTTGATGTAGAAAAGCTGATGGCTGGAATATTTGGAAAAGCTTTCCTCACTTCCCTTGTGATCTAAAAAAGGCAGAATATTCATTTTGTGTTATTTGTAATATTCAATAGTTTGTTTCTGTTGTAGTTCCATATTTCTGCCAGCAGGGAGCGTATTCACAACTACAAGCTCTCCGCGCTTCTTCTTTTGTCTTTTTTCTCTTTGCGCTGATGCCGTTACTGCAGTTTAGAGAGAGTTAGAACAGGAGGCGTCAATATAACTAGTTACTAAGTAAATACTGATTAAAACTGTGTTATATCTTGAGTTATTGATCCTAGGAGATTATCTGCACCTGCCAGGAGGGTTTCTGGTTGCGGGACATCACCGTGTTGTTGTGTTTTGTCGAGTGAAAACTGCGGTGAGTAATGATGATTAGCGCTTAGCATAGCATGCTAACTACTGCTGATTCTGGCTGATTGCTCACTGATTTCATGGAGAAAGTATCTTTGTTATATTGTTATGCTTGGAGACGATGTTTAAAACCAGCTGGAGACAGATGAAGGTATATGAGTGAATTGAGGATGTAAAAAATTGTGTTTTGTGTAAATTATCTGTGTTAATTGAGCTATTGCTGCATGTGATTTGTACTATTACTATATGCCAACTAATGCTATATAGTTAAGCGAGCTGGTTTTATGAGCTAAAACAAGCAACAGTGTGCTTTTGAGTTATTGAGAGACAGTAATTTAATGAATGATTAACAAACATGTTTGAAATTTGATTTAAAATAATTCATATACACCATTTTGTGTGTGTGGGCTGTTTAAAAATTAATTTTATACACTGTAAAAAAAAAAACTTAAAAAAACGGTAATATTCTGGCAGCTGGGGTGCCAGAAAAATACTGTGAAATAACAGATAATTACTTTCTCATAAAAATACGGTTATTTTCCATAATTAAAATACAGTTTGTAGTTGTAATTTAACAAGTTTTTGTCGTATTTTCATCCTATTTTTAATGTTTAATTAGAAACAGTCACATTTTAAAAACAATGAAATTACCTAGAAATATGGTAAATAAATGTTGTCTTACGAATAATACTGCTTAAATTCACAGAAATGTTCTGTTCCTAGCTGTTTTTTTAATGGAAAAAGGTTGTATAATAATTTATATTTGATGTAATATAACAGTATATGGACACAAAATAATGTGATTCATCTTTCAAAACATGTTAAAAAAAATTTGAAAAACGTGATCTTGGGTTTACAATTGCAATAATTTACCATTATTTTTAGATCACATCAAATGCATATTTAGTTATATTTGTTTTTAACATTTACTTAAACATTATGTTTTAAAACAATGAAATTACCCATAAAGATGGTAAATTAACATTATAATATAAATAATAATGCTTACATTTACAGAAATGTGCTATTAGTTGGCTTTAATGGCATTGTTTTATGTAAAAAAGCTGTATATTACTTTACATCTAATATAAAGTAACAGTATACAACAATATTTTTATTAATCTTTCAAAACTTAGGTGTAAATTTAATTTTTTGTTTTCTTTTACATTGATTTCCTGAATATTTAACAGACTTTCAACTAAAACTATAATCACCTAATAACACCAGAATTATTTAAATTTTAAATGGTTTAAACCGGTTTTTGGCCAGTGGGAAAAGGGGCTTAAATGAACTGTTGTGCTTGAATGAGACTAAGCTGAACAACAATAGCCATAATTTCCCATTCTCTGTATTTTTATTTAACTGTAACCATTATTACAGCAATATTCAAAAAATAAAAACAATTAAATTAAAATGACTGGTTCTAAAACAAAAAAAAGGTAAAAAAAAAAAAAAAGAAAAGAAAAAGTTGTTACCAATTTACAGTAACATTTCCATAACCTGGGTCAAGTAATCATACATCCAAAAGGCATCCATAACTTGGCCAAGTAATCCACATCATTGATAACAAAGCTACATAACAGCTTATGTGAAACCTCACTGGATATTAATCCATAACAGTCTGTAACTTGGACAAATTATACATAACTTGTGAGCACTTCTTATTCCCTCCACTCGCAGTCTGCAATTCTGGTGATCAGTATGAGAACCTTTGGACTGACTGCAAGTTTTCTTTTGGTGGCGTTCCGCTCCACTTTTGATCCCTTGTCTGGATTTATCTTGAAGAGGCACCTGTCAAATGGGGAAAAAAAAGTCAGTGTGGACTGTACTCTAATTGTTTTCATGGGTCGGTCTTTAATTTTTCCATTTCATAACTCAATCAGAAAAAAAGAAAACAAGGTTGTTTTTCCTCTTACAATAAAATCAGAACATTCAAATTAAGTTTTTGATATTATTTTGTTATGTGATATTTGGATAAATTCAGGAAATGCTTGGAGACTTGTGGAAGTGCAGGTGCTTTACTTTCAGCCTACATGCACAGCAGAAAAGCCTGACCGGAGATCTGCCTGCTGACTGCAAGACAAGTCTCCTAGACCGGGTAGGAGCCAGCGCCATCTTCAATAATGTCCCTTCAGGTCCATCTCAGCAGCTCCATGCTGCTTTTCTCCGCGACCCAACTCCACCTCCCAGTGGGGCCTCCTCAGTGGCAGTGTTGGTTCCCGTCTGGTTTGAGTGACTCCTAGCATGAGTGTTCATGCGCAGCAGCCTGTCAGGCTTCCCTGCTGTGAATGTACGCTGAAGGTAATACAGCTAAACCTCCACAAACCTCCTCAGGTTTTTCAGGTTAGTACTGAATGTTTTTATCTTTGGCAACCAAAGGTCCTTTTTGGAGTCTCCAAAAGAACACTGAGAAAATCGCATGTGTATGCCCACACAAAAATGACTCCCTAGAAGTCATACTTTATCCTAGACCTGGTAGTGGGTCTCAGCTGTGTTTCCAAGACGATAAAAGTGACCAAGGGGGCAGAATGTGGTCATTTCCACAGGTGTACAAAACAGCCCCCAAAGAAAACTAATATTCTACCCTTTGTTCCACACTGGCAGTTTATCACACAATCAATCTATTGGTACCATTCTACAGGGCCTCAGCTTTTCAGAAGAGGTCAGGCACTTGATTTCAAGTCAAAGTATGTGGACACAGGGACATTTTAAATAGGCAATGTGCAATTTTGAAGAAAAACAAAAAGGGGGGCGACTAGCACTGGGAGATAATATATATATTATCTTATTTTGATGTATTAAATTGACTAGTGCTGTCTTACCTCTGTAAGAACTCCAAAGTTGATGCCTGGGCTGCTGGGTAAGATATGTTCATACAGTAGTACGAACCAAACATCAGCATAAGAGCATCACTGAAGATTCTGATGTGGCCATTCACAATGGTCTGGTCCACAGACAGCATGAAATTCTCCGCTGCCAAAGTAGAGTTTCCTGTTGTGTACAAAGACAAGAGAAAAGGGGAATATTTTGTGATAAACAGAGACAAAAGACCGCAACTTCCAACAACTATGATTTCAAGTCTCTCACTTTTTGTTGGCCGGTTTCCCGTTTCCAGCTTTCTGATGATCTCAGATGGAATTTTCTGCCAAGGAATTTGAAATTTAAAATGCCAGCTGTTATCAGACTTTCGACGAGGTGTGATACCCACACTTGAACTACGTGTTGACTGCGGTGAACTTGTAGTTTCTAAGCTGTAACCACCTGATGAGAATACAGAAATAATAGGTGGGTTTTCATGGAGCCCTTTTCCTTATCAGCATCAGGCTCAGAAATGTAATTTCTTCATAAAAGTGATTCTGTGCAACAAATGCATATACTCACCAGAAAGGTGCATCTCGTCAGACTGTGTTACTGGACTTGTACTGGTACTGGCTCTGCTGAACTGTTGGTTGCTCGGAGGACTGCCCAAGACATCTTGTTGGCCTTAATAAAGGACAGATAGTAGTAATATTTAGCCATACAGACATCACATAGCTCAATCGGGGTATATTAATACCCACCATAATTATATACTCAGTAGCCAATTGACACATGTCAAACTGTTCCCTTCTCAATATCATGCAGTACGGTACACCACCACTAACACCCACTATGAAATCAATGATGAACAAGGTACAGTCTAGTTATCACCTTTTTTGAAAACATCAACAAAAATGTGGAGAAGATTCTTTGAAGTATAATTAATAGTAGAACTTCTGTATTGGACTGCATTCATTTGAACAGGTGTACCTAACAAATATACTTTGACTATGCACAATTTTCTAATGTCAAAGTTTATTGTACAAATTGAAATACATACTTGTCTTTTTGAGCAGTGACAGAAGCTTTCTGACTTCAATTGGTCTCAGGACAGAAAGGGGGTCACTCTCCTGCAGGTAGCTCAGGTCTTCCAGGTCCTCAACTCCTAAATCTTGCAGACGCTGCAACAAAGGCTCATGGTCTCTCATTTTAGGAAGACTTGATTTGATGAAAGACAGAAGTGGGCTCTCTGTATCCATGCCTAGGAGGACTAGAAGGGATGAAAAATACAGTTTTTCAAGGATTAGTGTCATATTTTAACTTTTAACTTACTCAGAGTCAACAATGCTATGTTTGAGTGAAATTACCCTTGCCCCACAAAGCTTGTACACAGGCAAAGGATAATAATCTAGTTTCTGCTCAGGCTTCCAACATTTCATGCTCTGCCTTGCTTGTTTCACTTCATACAATGCAAATGCTGGCATATAGGACACGTCATGAGGTGTAACAATAAAGTACACATGGTGGAAAAAAAAAATATGAACCATGAAATTTGCCAAAAATCGAAATACAACCAAGCTATTGGTTGTAAAATAGTTGACCTAAACTGTGTTAGCCAATCTACCCCCAATAAAGATGATTGTTAACTTATCATGTACATATTTTTCCATATTGTTTTGAATTTAATGTTGACCAGTGACTAGTGTTGAAAGACAAGTAAGAAAGAAAGTAACTGGTTGAAATAAACCATTACCAAATCTCAGTATAATTTATAAAAAGCGTATTAGGTCGAGTATGATTTTTTTTTACCCAGTGTATTATTGATGTTAGAAAATTTTGAAAGTTACATGAAATTAAGCTTCCTATCCTAGCCAAATATCATACATTCATTTTAAGTGATAAAGTGAAAGTTGTGGCCAAAAAACTAGTGAAAATGTAGAAGAGGCAAGAGGGTTAATAATCGATTATTGTTCATTGTTGCAGCTCTAAACAAATGTTCGTCTTTCTCTCCGCCTGTGTCAGTTAGATCACAAAAGCAAACGTAATGGCTCACTGTTAAGTGGTAAGCTAACGTTAGTGGCTGGTCGTGACAACGTTGATGAAACAAAATTAAGCATCTTAACATATGTTAAAAAAAATGAAACTTCGTGTAAGAGAATGAGAGCGGGAGAGTGCGCGGGACATAGCATGAAAGGCTGCATGTATTAGTTAAGTCGCGCGAACAGGTGTGCGCAATTCTGTTCCCCCGTGAAAATCTGTTCCCCCTGTCTCGGGAGCGCGCTTTGCAGCCGTTTTCACGGCGCTTCTAATTGATTTATCGGTAAAACAACTCCTATAATCATTTCAAGGTTGTAACGTTCAGTTTAATCGGCAGCCGACAATATATAATTACACAACGTGAAGACGCCAACGGTCATGCTTTTGTCGTCATAGTTAAGCTAACATGTCCACATGCTAGCGGATTTTGTGCCGACTGAGTAATTAAGAAGCATGATGGTAAATAAATCTAATGCTACTCAGCTTCAGTTTGATACTTGCCTTCTACCTCCGTCCTTCCTCCAGCCTTGACATCGGGCATTAGCTGCTGTTCAGTCGAAGACGACCAACGGGAACTGCCGCGCAACGTTGTTGGGTTGACACCGGTTTAGGGTTAGCAAAGATTCTGGGATGTCTTCTTCTTCTTCTTCTTCTTCTTCTTCTTCTCAAACAGATCCTGTTGACCAACCCAAACGGGACCCACGCTTTTCACAAATGAGTTGTCGCGTTGTTGTCATCACGTTGTTCCATTCAGGTGCCGTGAGACGTTGTTTTTTTTTTTTTTGTTTTTTTTGGTGTACGTGTGTGCAGGGAAACGTTGTAGCATGTCTCCTGATTAAACGTGTTTTGTTCAGACTTGCTGTGACATAATTCAAGACCTTGCGATTTACATTGTTTGGATTTATATATAAATAAACATTAGCCTACAGTGTGGCCCTGCAATGTTTCATACTTTCTATTACTTTTTATTCCTATAAATTACATCAGATGAAAAGCATGTAGGCCTAGTTTATGTGGTTTTATCCTGGTATTGGCCTCCTTAACTTTCCTGTTTAGAAGACCTTTGAAACTAAATGTTAAAATAATATTAATACATGTTACCATCTAGGAAATTGCACTAATTGTAGTTATTTTTAATGAAAACATTAGTCAATTAACAAAGAAATTATAGTAAAATTACTAATTAAATAGTTATTTTACTTTTAATTTCTCAGTAACTTTAAATGATTTTTAACTTTTTTTACAGTTTTATAGTTGAATTTTACAGTTTATTCCCTTAAATAACAGTGAAATATTTGTGAAATTACGATATATTTGTGAACGTATTTTAACAATAAATATATGGATTTCTAATAGGGTTTTATTGTAAAAGAACAGGAATATTGTGTGTTTTCACAGTTACAGTGATTTCATGTTAGTTTACATTTGACATGTAAAATCACAGGGTTTTTTTATAAATTAAATGGTATTTTAAAAATACAGACAAAATCTGTAAAATAAACAGTAAAATTCTGTTATATTACACTTTTTTTTTACAGTGTAGCTTTATGTGATACTTTGTTAACTTGAATAAGATAAAGAGGATAAATACAGAACAGTTAATTTGGGTAAATGTATAAAAAGAGAGAGAGATTAATGTAAAAGCTGCTGCTCTATGCAGGTTTTTTTTGTATCAGTCGGTTTTGAGGAACGTGGAGCAGGTTTACGGCTTACATGCGTGGAGGGTGTGACGTCAGAGGGCAGCTTCATCGTGCATCTGGAGAAAGCACATCTATGACATCATACAGATAAGAAAACAAAATCACACTACTCGGGTAGATGAACACTTGATAACAGACAAGACAAGGACACTGACTAATCTGGACGGTTGACTTTATCGGACTGGTTTATTATTTTGGGCCCATTTCATTTGCACTTTGAACAATATTACAAATTATTTCCCGAATTGTGAATTTGTTTGGTTGTTGTTTATTTATGAGGTTGCTGATGGTAAATCTCAAGTTAATTTCTGGGATTGATGACGAAATATAAATTCAGTCAGTTGCTGAACTATTTCAGTTGGTGAATTTAAAGAGTCTTTGTGTAATAAATGATAAAAGGGGAACAAGGACCTCCAGAAACACTCAGCACTGTGTTCCAGGCTTCCAGCAGTGTTGCCAGGTCTGCTTAATATCAGCGACTTTGAGCTTTTAAACCTTTTAAAAGGTAGAGGGCATAGAGCTGGTTGCTTGTTTCTGGCCGACCACACTCTCAGTTTCTTTCTAAAGAGCAGCAGCCAGGGCCCTGAGGAATATGTTCTTTTATTAAGCTTCCTCTACCGTGTAAGTCTTTTATCCTGAACTAAAGCAGCCTCGGGACGACCAGAGTGAAGTCTGGATGAGAGCTGGTTCACCGTGTCTCTGTTCATCTGCAGAGCTGGAGGCCAAGCAGCGGGTGATGGAGGACATGCGTCTGGCCCTGACTGAGCAGGAGGAGACCCAGGAGCAGATGGAGCAGGTCCTGGAGGAGAAGATGGGGCTCCTCCAGGAGCTCTCTGCTGGTGAGGCACCAAAGACACAAAGCTACACCATCAGATTAAATGATCAGGTTGTACCGTTGTTATGGGTTCAATCAATTAAACCCATCATAATAATAATAATAATACGATCTGACATGCGCAGTTATCAGGTTTCCCTAAAAAAACACACAGAAGAAGAACTTCAATCTTTGCTGAACAACAAAAAATACTAAACAAAGCGTTTTTATACGTGTTTGTTAGTCTTCTGAGCATCCAGGAAGTTCTAATTAAGTTCTTGCAGGAAGTTCTAATTATGGTTGAAACGTTACTGAGTAAAGCAACATTTTTTAGCTCTTTTATTTCGTCGAACAGGAAGGTTGCATCGAAACCTCACCAACGCAGAAATACGTCACTTTTACGTCGGGTCCACTCTGGTCAGTCTGCCTCATCCAGACTAACTTGATCCTGACAAGTTTATGTGAACGTTGATCAGATTATCAGTCTGAATAAACCACCAGATTACAATTTCATTCTGATTGAGGCAAATCCGATCATAATATTACGATTGGCTGTTTGTTCTGATTACTTTTGTCCATTTAAACGTAGCTACTGTCAACAAGGAGGTCTGATCCTTTTCTGCAATGAGGGACTCAGAC
The DNA here is from genome assembly GCF_011125445.2 of Fundulus heteroclitus. Lineage (NCBI taxonomy): Eukaryota > Metazoa > Chordata > Actinopteri > Cyprinodontiformes > Fundulidae > Fundulus > Fundulus heteroclitus. The sequence continues at coordinate 449,964 of NW_023397197.1, read as the reverse complement.
CTTCATCATCTTCATCAGCTTCATCGGCCTCCCATATTCAGCCAAACATGACAGTCATAAAAATACACATAAAAGCCGACTCTGACTATAAATACTCATAAATCTTCTTTATTTATGTAATGCTGAATTTTTTAGCATCATTTAAAGATGCTAACCTAAATGCTGCTCTGGTCCGATTTAAAGTTCAGTTTAACCAGATTTTTGAGGCACGTCTTAAAACCACGACTAAAATGTTTTCTGCATCCATCCCAGTTTCTGCTGCCAAGCAGCGCATCAGGAGTCACGCCTGTAGACGTTGTCTGCTTCAGATTCAAGATGTTTCCTTTTGAACCAGAGGAAACCTCTGCTCCATAAATTCCAACAATTTACAGTTTGTCAGCAAACACACCCGACCTCGAGATTTTACCGCGGTCGGAGCTGAAAAGTCGATAAGATAGTTTAAGGTTGTGGAAAACTGGAGAACAGTCAGTGAGAGCGGCAGGAGGTCTGAGGAGTTAAAGCGGTTCTGTGTCGTTCCAGAGGTAAACAGGCTGAAGGAGAAGGTGCTGCAGCAGAACCAGGGAGCCGGCGGGCCCTCAGAGGACCTGGACCTGGCCAAGGATGAAGCTTCACGAGCTCAGGAGAGCTTAAAGGTAGAACCAGATGTTTTCTGATGTGGACCAGATCAGTTCAGTCAAATCATGAAACTGAAGATGTTTTCCTGTAGATCCTGACAGAGAGGAGCCAGGCTGAACGCAGGAGGTGGCAGGAGGAGAAGCTGTCTCTGATTGGTCAAGCCAAAGTTGCAGAAGACAAGAGGAACCAGGAAATGAGGAAGTTTGCAGAAGACCGAGAGCGCTACTGCCGCCAGCAGAGCCTCTTAGTAAGAGGAGCATCAGACCAGGAGCTGGCCCAACAGCCGAGGGGCCCAACAGTAACCCGTTTGCTCCTGCCTCCTCAGGAGTCCAAGCTGCTGGAGAAGGAGGCGGCCATGGAGAGCTGGAGGAAGGAGAGGGACGCCCTGGTTGCTGCCCTGGAGGTGCAGCTGCAGAAGCTGCTGTCCAGCCAAGCAGAGAACAGGGTGGCCGCGGGTCCTTAAAAAGTCTTAAAAAGTCGTAAATCGATTTTCCTCAAAATAAGGCCTTGAAAAGTATTAAATTGTCTTAAATAAATTTTGCATGGGTCTTAAATATTGGTGTGTCACGTCACCGTGAAAATACGGGCAATCTGTTCTGCTAGGTCGAATATTTTTTTCCGGTAGCCTATGCGCTGCGTTGTCGATGGCCGTTTCTCAATTTGCGTTCTTGAGCAGGCTCGTGTGCTCGTGAGGCGTCATCAGCCACAGACCGAGCACTGTTGGCGCGGTACGCACGTGACGTCACCATCTTATGAGCAACGCTCAGTGTTGCCAACTCAAACGCGTTCGTGTGAATCGCCCGGTGGACGGGCCGGGAAAATGCGTGACAGCAACCGCAGCGGTGCGCGAACCCCGCCGGCCGGCCGGTGTCGCGGGAGCGCGCCTCGCTCTGTACAGCTGAATATCGACGAAGAAAACGGATTAAAATGTGACCAACGGAGTTACTTGTTCTTATATTAGTGATATCAAAACGTTTGAATATACCTCATGTGTGGAAAAAAAACGGTGTTTATTTGGCAGATTCGTTTACAAAAGTACGGGTGTAATGAACACCATTAAATCCAAAGTTTTTATTTGAGGTACGGCTGATTTATCTGTTGTGGTCTCTCGTCATTCACATACAACAATAAACCGTGAGAACCGACGTGAGTTGTGAAACTGCAAAGCTTTGTCTTAAACGGAAGATCAGACTGCTTCTACAGTAAACAGCACAGCGTTCATAGACCAGTGTGATGCATTCGCGACTGTCAGAAAGCTATGGTGCATTCAGGGGCATGGGACATTTCAAACTTACAAAGAAAGAGACATAAAACGGAAAAGAACTTAACTCATACAATAATGTATTTTTCCAGAAAATAGCGTGACCTTTCTAACAATACTTAATGCTCTATACTTGTATTTATGATATTGTTTTTGATTATGCACATCTGCTAGGTTTGTATTCTGAAAATTCTATAATATTACAACAGCAAATTATCAAAGTTTTTCAAAAGCCTGTTTAAAAGTTCCAAATTGGGCTGCAGATCATACAGCAACAATTGCCCTGTCATTGTTTTAACGGGCAGAATTTGCATTTGCTGACCCTTATCCTTTAACTACACATGGATATACAGGAATAAAGTCATACAAGTGCCAACCCCTCATAGATAGCAGGGGGTGCGTTTTTTGGCAAACGGCTGCCGAAAAATGCACCCCCTATGTTTTTAATCTAAAAATTGTCCCAGACTCATGAAATTCATACTGGTAGCTTAGAACACATTTGTAAACATGTAGGAAATGTTAAATCAGCTACAAGTGTATATTTCAGTAAAATAGCAGGGGGTGCGTTTTTTGGCAAATGTACATGTAAATGTATAACACCGGCACCGCAGCGGTGGCCTATAGGGTAGTTCATTGTTATTGTTTTGATGCGGGTTTTTCGCGCATGCACGCCGGACTGGTAGGCAAAAGGCGAACACAATGGCAGACGCAAACAGAGAAACTGACGAGTTCTCCGCGTATTTTTCTTCTTCAGATAACGTATCACAAGATCGTTATAAGAGTAAGTTGATGGTTGATGGTATCAGATTGCCAGATCCACACAGCAAAAGCCTGAAGGGACGGAGGGAGTCTGTGAAATGCTGACAAGTGTTCCGTACCGCGACATACAGCTGCCTTATAAACACGCAGGCCAGTACAGACGAGAGAGCATGGAAGCCCCTGAAACCACTGGACGGCTACAATTATTTTATAATCGGGAAAAAGGTTTTCAGCAACCCCCGCAACCCCTGTTTTATTTATTTTTGTTCTGAAGGAACAGTATTTTATATATTTACTTGATTTTATAAGCATTTGTTCATGGGACCTAAATGTTCTGAAAATATTGTAATAAATATAATTTAGGACTGTAATGACATGTTTGTCTTTTCGCATTACACACATTTAGTCGACGTTCTTAAACTCAACAGTCATTTTGATTTGTATTTCCATCGTACGTTTGGTCTTAAATTTAATTTAGAAGTGGTATTAAAAGGTCTTAAAAAGTATTAAATTTAACTTGTTTATACTTGTAGACACCCTGGTAGGAACCCTGATATATATATAGATAGATAGGTGTATGTGTGTTTATTTTACTTGTTTTTTTACATAGGTTACCAAGAAAGTGGCCGGTGCAGCTGCCAACACAGCTGGGTGGTGCACCAATGTGGGCAACGAGCACGGCCAGGTTCTGGTGTGGGTCCTGACAGCAGCAGAGGGCCATGGACTGTGGCCCATGGCGGCTGGTCTTATGAGGCGCTACAGGGAGGCAGGAGTGGCACCTCCTATCATAATGTATGTGGAGCGGGACTGCTGCAGCCCCCACGGACAGTCACAGGTCAGGGCCATGTTCGCTGAGTGGAGGGAGCTTCAGGTGCGCCTGGACATCTGGCACTTCATGCGGCGTTTTGCAGCAGGAGTCACCACTGAGGCTCATCAGCTGTATGGAATATTCATGGCTCCACTGTCCAGGTAAAGTCTTCATCTTGTTTGTATATTTATTGTAGGGGTGTCAAACATACGGCCCGCGGGCCGGATCCGGCCCGCCAAACAATTTAGTTCGGCCCTGTGGCTAAATGCATTATCATTATATATATTTTTTTTTTTTTTTTCCCAGTGTCCTGTCTGACCATGTGGCAATAAGATGCCACAAAGAGCTCATCAGATTTGACTTTCACAAGTGGACAAGATAAAAGGAAGAGAATGATAAAACAATTATTGAAAAAAACATGTACTTCATTTAATTGAAAATATGCAGTTCCTATATTGTCCACGAGGGGCGCTGTGTTTTAATTAGCAGATTAAGCTTCAGGTGTGGAAAAATTCAATCATTTCAATCATCATTTCTTAATTTTGATGTATTTTGTCATGCAGGACAGTGTTTTTAAGTTCCAAAAAATGTGAATAAATGTTTTTAACATTGTATAATCACTGTGATCAGTTCTTATGCATAATGCACAAGTAAATGTTTAACTGAGTAAAAGTATTGTTGAAATTGCACATACTTTTCTTAAAAACGCTGAGGTTATTCATAATATATTGTGTAAAAGTGAAATTAACTTAATATAAAAATCAACAAGTCCACATTTATTAGTTCTATTTAATCTTGCAATGAGTTAACTCGTGTGGCCCTCTTGAGATCAGATTAAGCTGAATGCGGCCCCTCAACCAGAATGAGTTTGACACCCCTGGTCTAAAGTCTAAGTCTAACAGAGAACATGAACTCTGTCCAGGTGCGTCTCTGAGCTGGATCCGGCAGATGTTGCTGCTCTTAGGCTGGCCAAGCAGGGGCAGCTTCTAGCCCAGGGAGTTGGTCCAGTCTCTGAGAAGGCCCTGGACCAGATGATCACCAGGAGGCAGTTGGCTCTTCACTGCTGCAAGAGGACCAGGGGAGCAGAGGAGACCGCCAGGAGGATCAAGGCCCTGGTCGATGAGATGGACAGTGAGAAGGGGAGGGACACTCTGGGAGGACCACTGGTGGACCACGAGTGCATTCAGCAGGTCTGGAAGGAGCAGCAGAGACACATCACCTGTATTCAGGACCCAGAGGGCTTCTCTCTGTACCTGAAGACAGGCACACTGAAGAAGGGTGGTGTGGACCTCTGCTGCTACCGCTGTGCTCGTGGCTCCACCTCCTTGGAGTCCTTCCACCTCCATCTAAATCGGTTCTTCCCAGGTGGCTGATTTTATCTTTTAATGTTGTTGTTTTAAACGCAGAGAGTAAAAGTCATCTTCTTGGTTTCCCCTGCAGGGACCAGTGCCAGCGACGCCCACTTCCAGGCCGACCTCCTGGAGGGTCTGATGCTGGAACCAGGACCGCATGGAGGAAGCTGTGAGCTGAGGATCTACAGCAGCGCTGAGAGGGAGGCCATGGACCGACTCAGCTTGGACGAGCGCTACCAGCCTCCTGGGTCACATACAGGCAAGAATGATTAACCTTAACTCAGACGTGTTGGCAGAAGAAAAAACTGTTCTAGTGGTTTCTCTGGAGATGCATCCATGGTTTGCTGATGCCGACGTCTTTCCACCAACCAACACTGACATGCAGCGCTAAAAGGAATCCTCCATTTTAAAAGCACAGAAACCAAAGCAACACATTTAGTGGTAAAAGATGTTTTTATTCTTCCTGATGAATAAACAAAGTCTAAAGCAGGTCAGAGACTGAAAGAGCCTGGAGTTTCATCACTTTCTACTTTCACTTTTTACTCTGCTACTTTCCACCACTATGGAGTGCATGTTTGAATACTTCCTTAGTTCACATTCTTGACTAATAATCTGTATTCTGCGTTCTTCTACAGGGGAGCTTCTTGGGATGGAGTACCTTTACAGTCAGTCTGGTCGTTCGCTGACTGTAATGGACAACCCAGAGGAAGAGGATCGGCTGGTGGAGCTGATGGATGATGAGGCGGTGCGCGATGAAGGCTTTGTGGAGGAGGAACCCGAGAACCTGACCGCGCCCGTCCTCTTTGCTCCAGAACACAGCAGCGTCCAGCAGGCCTCCAGCCCCTCTTCCTCTGCACCGTCCACATCCAGCCGAGGAGATCTACGTCAGCGCCTCAACCAGAGTCCTCTGCCTCCTCCTCTGCCTCCTCCTCTGTCTCCTCCTCTGCCTCCTCCTCTGCCTCCTCCTGTGCCTCCTCCTCTGTCTCCTCCTCTGCCTCCTCCTCTGCCTCCTCCTCTGCCTCCTCCTCTGTCTCCCTCCTCTGCCTCCTCCTCTGCAGCGCTCTGTCCAGCCAACTGGAGCCTCTGGTCCTGCAGCATCAGCTGGGTCCAGCGTTGCAGACCAGGCCCCTGTGAGTAGACGACACGTTAGCTTCAGTGCAACATCACTGAGATTTTACATGCTGTAATGTATTTTGTATTTTAATACTTTCATGCAGGCTGCAGTCCTCGGACCTGACGGCATCCCAGGCTGGGATAAGGTCCAGGACTTGGCCGAGTACCTGGTGACCCTGCGTCAGGCTCTCTACCTGGACGAGCAGCAGGTCAGAGGTCATCTGCCTGTGACCTCTGACCTGGACAAGAGGAGGATCAATTACCAACCCAGGCACCAAGCCCAGCTGGCACACGGCCGCTTTAAGGCCCCCAAGAATACGGGCGTCACCCCGGGTGTGGACAGTGTCAAGAGGAGCCTGATTGGTCCTCCAGGGGGACCGGCTCAGTGGCCCAGCACCAGTCGTCTAGTTGAGGCTCTGTGCATTAAATTGTGTTCATTGCACAAGTCCCCAACAAAAAAGGATGGAGTGCGGCTTCCTCGGTGGACCAAAGTTCTCACCGACTACCACCACATCTGAGACCTGGTGCTGGACTGCCACCCCCTGATGGAGGCCACCTCTCTGCAGCTTTTTGTCCTCAATCAGAGGACTCTGACACAGTGGTAAGCACAATGCTTATTTTTTTTTTACTTTGACATTTGAAATAAAAGTATCACATTTAATTGTAATGGTGACAGTTTTCTGATTGCAGGTTTAATCGAAGGGAGAGCACGCAGGAGATCAGTGTCCTCACCCAGGGCCTTGCTGCAGAGGACCACATCGTTGTGGCCAGCTCACAGCTGCCTCCTCCACGGGAGAAGCTGGACGAAGCACCGTCCCCCTCAGGACTCCAGCATGAGTTTGCCCTCCCGCCAAACAGAGCAGGTAAGGCTCCTAAGCTGCGGCCAGGCAGACGACCTGCTAGTGCCACCGTCCTGCAGCCCGTCACCCCAGCAGTTCCTCTTCCTATCCCAGCTCAGCTTCTTTTATTGAACCCTGGGTCGACAGTGATGGCAGCAGGTCATCACAGGGCTGCTCCTCCCCTGGCTCCTTATTTAACACCTGCCACACAGGTGGCTCCTGCACCCACTGCCCCTGCGTCTGTGTCCCGCTTCACTGAGAGGAACAGGCGACGCAGGGCAGAAGAGGAGGCCACCGGGAGCCAGAAACAAAAGTATGTGAGAGAAGTGGCTTTTAACAAGTGCAGCAAATGTGGGCAGCCAAAAACAAAAGAGTTTGGCCACAGCCGATTTGGCAGCGCCACTTTCTGCCCCAGTGCTTCAGGGGCAAATCCTTGGAGCAGTGGCTGGCAGAACAGCGGCAGCTGAAGAAACCAGGAAACCCACCCTAATAATGATGATAATAATAATAATAATAATAATAATAATGATTATAATAGTAACAAAACCAATAACATGTAAATATATATATATATATATATATATTAGGGCTGGGCAAGTTAACGCGTTAATTTCGCGTTAACTCATTAGACTATTAACGGCGATATTTTCTTTAACGCGCGTTAACGCATGTTGCTCACATGCTTTTATTTTGTGAAGGTCTGTCCAACTTCCGTTTGTGTGTGCCGCACTTCCGTTTCAGCGCTTCCCTCGGCCAAATAACATTAGTTTGACTGAAATGATCAACTGTCGCAGCAACAGTGTCAAAACTTGCAGAGCAATGGAAGTGGCAGGTCAGGGCCACAGCTTCAAACTATTCATGAGTGAGTGGATGATACAAAGAAGTGGCCTCATATAACGTACGAGGACATTTTAACCTGTTTTGTGTCGTTACTTGGTGCGGACGGCTCTGCTGTGCGACTTTACCGAAGCGAACCTCCGCAGTGAAAGAGTTGGATCGGTGTTAATAAATATCAACATGGATGACCTGGTATTCATGGAGGCTGATGTCCGTTCAAGCTAAAACTAGTCCGACGTTCACGCTGCTGGATTCTGACTGCATCAATCGGCTCTACGAGACCTCAGAGCGCTCTGATGCTGCGGCTCCAGGGAAAGCCTTCAGTCAGGCAGCGGCGACTTATGGAAGGTAGGCTGATGAATTATCTGATTCAGAAACATACTGGCCGTTGGCTCGTTGTGATTAGATTGCTGGTCAGTTAATTTTGTAATGTTTGGGATTTAACTGATGTTATGAGAGGATATCAAAACATTAGCTTACCTGTCTCCTCTCCTCTTGACGTCTCCTGGTTTTGTTTTTTTATGGAACTTCGCAGCCCAGACACTTTTCTGGCGTCATGTGGTCTTATGTTGGTCTTTTGTCCACAAAATGAAAAAAACATACGGTCGCTTCGGTGGTTTCTTCAGATTTTAAGCTTTTAACCACAGGCGAAGGGATTCCTCATTCTTCGGCTGAGGGTGAAGGAAGTAGGGCGCCTCGTATCCACAGCTTTTGTACACGGTCGATGATTCAAACACTCCTGCTCCACGTAAACCTTTCTTTTACACCCGTTACTATGACAACCTCTAACCACACAAATGATCCCGGTCTTCCTCGAAGTCATAATGACGAGTAATTTGAGACGAAGTAGCCGCATGAGCCGCTTCTCAGATAGCTAAACACTGACAGGAAGTGAGCGGGCGGAAGTCTCGCCCAAACAAACGTCAACTCGCTGCCTCCATGTTTCCGTCAAAAATAAGGTGGATATGCACGCGAGAAAGCAACAACAAAAAAAAACGCGTGTCAACGTCAAATAAACGCAAGCAACGCAAGCATATCGAGTTAGCAAGCATTTCAGTTTAAAGTTCTTCCAGCATGGAATATGACAGAAACAAGTTAGTTGTAACCACTGCCAAGTTAAACTTTGGTATTGAACATAAAATGGTAATGCTGCTCCCTGCTGTTACCTCAGAAATTGCCTGTTTTTGGTAGATTTTTTTCCCCATAAAGAGAATTCCCTGTCAGTGGCAATAAGCTTTAATTTATTATTATTGCTATTTTTTGTTTTACATGTTTAAGTTGAGCTTTACACTAAATATGTGTTACTGATAAGTGCTACAAATGTTACAACACTTTTGTTCATATGGCAGCAGAACATTAAAATAAAAGTGCTCTTTACACTACTTTTGAATTCATTCTTGGAGTTTGTAAATACAATGTGATTAATCAGGGCGATTAATCGCGATTAAATATTTTAATCGTTGCCCAGCCCTAAAAATAATGAAGGTTACTACTTCATATCACGGGTCCTTTTAGGAACGTAACCCCCGTGAGAAACGAGGGTTCACTGTAACCGTATAAGTCTAATAAAAGCTTCCTGAAGGGTCCCGGCCCAGACGGGCTCTGAAAGACAACAAGTGTCTCAGTTTCCAGTCATTCTGCAGAATAAAAACTGTTTTAATGGTCTGAAGGAAAATGCAGCTGAAAGCAACAAAGTCCATTAATGGAGAAAATGAGGAGCTTTTCTGTGCAGTGAGGTTTGATGTGCTGAAGGCAGCAGTGATGGAGCTCCCAGTGAGGACCGTCCTCCAGGAGGAAACCTCAGAGATGTGAGGAACCTGGAGATGAGCTGAGTCCACCATGAAGACATCAGCAGCTTACATCTTAAAGTTGCAGTGTGAGAGTCAAATTTCAACTTTTAAAACAAATCTGAATAAACGGTACACCCAGGTTAAAACCTTGTTGGCAGTCCTTGCCTGTCCTGTATCTTGTCTGACTTCATGCAACCACTTCCCTCCCTTCAGCCAGGCTGAGGAAAAGACTCCACCGTCAAAGCTTCAGAGCAGTTCAGCTGTCCTCGTTTCAGCTGGTTGTGCCTCAATGGACAAATAGCTGTCATTTCTTATTTCATGCTAATCTTTGATGTGAAACCAACATCTTCTCTGTCAATAAGAAAAGTTCTTTTGGAGTTTCATCAGTTTTCAGGAAAACGGTTTATAATTGAAGGACTTTGTGCTGAAAGCTTGAAAAAAAGCATGAATTTAACATCCTGAAGACTCACTGCTGCAGGGAGCAAAGGTGAAGAGAAGACGAAGAGTTTGATTTAATATGAGGTCAATGTTGCAAATGTGTCTTTTTAAAAATAAAATCTGAGATCTCTTTTGGTGCATCTCTCCCTTTGCAAAGGCGAACCTGAATTATGCGTCCATGGCTGATTAATTATTTTAAGTCCTGCACAAAGAATCAACGAACCCGGAGAAGCAAGACGGCTTCAACACGGTTAAAACTCAATTGATCAGTCAATACAACACGTTATGAGATAGTGAACGGCTCTGTGGGCATTTCCAGATGTGTCACCAAAACATTAGCTTTATGTTATTAAATTGTTCTATGTCTGTCTGCTTAAACCAAAAATCCTCCTTCCTGAGTCCATCACAGCTGTCTGCTGGTTTGTCTTTTTTCTTTTTCTTTTCTTTTTGACCCGCATGAATAGATCATATAGAGCGGATTTCACGTGTGATCAAATGAACACTGAATAAAGGTACAGCCAAAATTATCAGATTTAATAAGATTTTAAGTCAACCAAGAACATATAGAGATTTCAACCATATTAAGAAAACGAGATATGTCGCTTTTAAAGCTAGAACAATTTAGGAGTTAAAAAAAACTATTTCATTTCATTAGAATGTGATATTCTAATAAAATGCTGGAGGTTAAAAGTTTTATTGATTTCAAACACTCTCCTGACACGTGGATAAGTCGTTTGGCACCAAGACACCTGTCACCTGTGGTATCCTAGTGCAGCAGGTCTTGGTGATATCACAGTAAAATGGGCAAAAGTCTGGATTATTTCTGCCCTGCGATGGACTGGTGACCTGTCCAGGTTATACCCCGCCTCTCGCCCATTGACAGCTGGAGATTTTTAAAGCACCGACTGCTGTTTATCAGCTCATTATGAACCAAACAATAGTTTTTATCTTAAAGTCCTGAATGTAGAAGTCTGAGATTTAACATTTCCAGGCTGACGGCAGCAAAGGACATTTAGGAGGAGATCAATGAAAAAGAGGAGGAGTCAATGAAGAAGAGGCTCCTAAGCAGCATCCAGACCTGACAGATCTATAAAAAGTGATGATCAACAACATAAAGGCAACAATGCTGTTATCCACCCACACTGGTCTGTAAATGTGTAACATCTGAAGCTTGACTGGTGTTCTGGTAAAATGGTAGAAAACTGGTTTTTAGAAGTGGTTTTTAAAACCACTGCAGTGGTTTTAAAAACTTTTTATTTTACAATTTTGTAAACAACTGCCGAATAAACTGAATGTTACAACCTTGACATGATTATATGAGTTGTTTTACCGAGAAACCGATAAGAAGCGCCGTGAAAACCCGCCTGTTTGGCTGCGATGCGCGCTCCCGACACCGCCTGTCTCATAGACATAATATAAGAGTAGACGCGTCATTGGGCGGGTTCTGCCTATGCTGCGATGCGTCAAAGCGTCCGCCATCTTAAATGTGGCAAATCTGCAGTTACTCAGTCGCTTAAACAGTATCAGAGGGACTTTAATCTCTGAATATACTTTGTATTCGTAGTATTTTGTTTGTAATACTACAAGTTTATTTTCGTATCCCTTTAGCTTCATTCTCCTGAATTTATTCTCGTAAAGAATAAAAATATTTAAAATAATCGAACTTGGCCCTATTACTCCAGGAGTGAAATAATTCTGCAAACTGATTATTCTGGAAATGTTCCCCCTTAATTCTTATAATATGATGTTTTTATCATAACATTATCACTTTTGTGTTTGTTTGTTTATTTTTTACTTTATTGACCTAGGACTTTTTTTTCCTCATATTATTAATTTTACCCCCTTAATACTCACCCAAAAGTCTGTTCCTAAAGGTTCACATGTGACACGGTTTTTATGAAATAATGAAGACCACAATGTTTGGATTTACCAAATTGATCCTTATATTCATAACACATACACACACAATATATATATATATATATATATATATATATATATATATATATATATATATGTGTGTGTGTGTGTGTATATTTATTGCAGCACACGAATGAGGCATCTTCTCTGATCCACGTTCACAATAACAGAACTCAACTTTTTTCTGCCACATACAGTATATAACATGTTAGAAAGAAGATGGAAATGTTTTACTGTAAATTAAGACTTTTTGAAAGTCAGTGTTGATAGAAAAAATCTGTTTTATTGAAACAAGCATCAGAGTTTTATTAAAATATTGAAAATTGATCAGAGGAACAGAAGAGAATGAGCAGCAAATGAATCAAACACAGAAGAAGAAAATCTGTTTATTTCACATTAAAACACATGAAGTAGAACTGCAGCAAATATACAAAAGGAAGATTTAACATGTGAATGTAAAAAGTGTTTAGAAAAATAGGAGCTGACAGAAACAGATAATGTCCAAAGATTGAGAAAAACTGGCCAACATTTTAATGAAATCTGACTGATGAATGAAAGTACAAAACCAAGAGAGAAAGTCAACATGCTGATATTCAGAGTGAAGCTTTGACTGGAAACAGGCAGAAAAACAACATGTGGATCCTGGAATAATCCCAGCTTCCATCTTTAAAGGACTGGAAGAGGAAGAAGTTTCCAAGGAATCATTTAGAAGAGTTTCACAAAGAAACAGATTGAATCCATGAATGTGAAAACGTGTTTCTGAGTGAAAGAGACAGACATGAACAGACTGAACTATCTGTTCACCAGGGAGAGGCTTTCTCTGACAGGAGAAGGCTCTTTAGACTCAATCAGCACAAAAACACAGAGGAACCAGGACTGGACCAGAACCCAAAGCCAGGAAGCAGAGGTTCAGTGAATGTGGTGTTGAAGGTGTGGAGGTGGATCAGTAAGTCAGAGGAGACTCTGTAGAAGGACAGAATACCAGCAGGACAGTCCACATACACTGCTACTCTGTTGGAGACGGAGGAGGAGGAGATATATGTTCGTCTGTTATTGTGACGGACATAGTAACCATAATCAGAGCATCTCAGACTCCAGGAATGATCATTATATCCAAACCAACAGTCTCCACTGGTTCCTCTCCTCCTGATTCTTCTGTAACTCACTGATATATAAACTCCTCCTCTCCACTCGACCTCCCAGTAACAGCGACCAGTCAGACCAGTTCTACACAGCAGCTGAGGAAAATCAAATCTGTCTGGATGATCAGGATATGACTGAAGCTCCTTCACATATGTCACCTTTCTGTTGTCTTCAGACAGTTTGAGGTTTCTGCTCACTGTGTTTGTGTCGATTGTGAGTTGACAGGAATCTGATGGAGAGAACAAAGACAATCCAGCTGCAGTTATTGATCATTTATTGACACTTTGATGATGACTCCTGAATGAGTGATGGACAGTTTGAAGATGGTTGAATGTGAGCTGCTTTGTTGTCATGAATCAAATGAAAAACACACTTACACTTCCTCAGACCTGGTGTCAACCATCGGACTCCAGCAGGCTCCACCCTGAAAGGAGGAGGGGGGTCAGACCATCAGTCTCTTTCAGCAGCAAACATGGACATTACATGTCTCTCAGACACACATTGTCCTCCACTGAGAAAGGCCCAGTTTGTTCTGAAGAGGACTGGGAGACAATCTGCACTGAAGCTCATCTGACTACAAATTCAGACACATGGAGGGAGTTTAAGTGGAGAATAATGATGAGGTTCTTCAGAACCTCATCATTATTGACCCTAACTCCAGGAATTACAGCAAACATGGACCCAAATAACCTAGTTTATGCTGGAGAACCTGCAGAACCCACATAGCAGATCACAGCCATGTGTTCTGGTTCTGACCCAAGCTGGATGTGTTCTGGTTGTAGCCCTTTTATCCTCACAAATGAAGTGAGTGGGCTCTGGGTTCTATCAATCTCTTCAATGTTTCCTTCAAAGTATTATCTGGGATCTCTGCACGGTATCAGATTTTAGCTCTAAACACTGAACACTGGAATAATGAGGCACAGACTAAATCACCACTTGACACAAGGTAGAAAGCAGGACTGTCCAACCTACGGCCCGCGGGCCAACTGTGGCCCATGGTCCACTTTTTATTGGCCTGCAGAAAATTCTGAAAATATTACTGAATATGGCCGTACAAAAAGCTTGAGCTCTACTCTGCTGCACTTCTCAGTTTCAACACTATATGGAGCCACAGAAACAAAATTAAGCAAAGAAAACCTTTACCATGAGTCACCAGAGATGGCAGCACTGAAGAAACGCAAAATATCAAGTGAGTGAAGAAGTTTTCAAAGACGGTGGGAAAATTAGTATTTCTTCAAAGAAATCAACAGAAAGTGTGTCTGTCTGTTTGATTTGTAATGAAGATGTTGCTGTGATGAAAGAGTATAATGTCCGTCTGCACTATGAGACCAAACATCAGAGCTACACTTCGTACACCGGTGCCCAACAAACTCAGAAAGTCAAGCTAATGGCAGCTAGCCTGCAAGTTCAACAGCAGGTTTTTTATTCTAACAAAAAACAGGAAAACACCACAACAGCAAGTTATGAAGTCACTAAACTTATTGCCCAGCACAGCAAACCGTTTTCAGACGGTGATTTTATAAAGCAGAGCCTCATCAAAGTCACAGAAATAATGTGGGCAGAAAAAGTGGCGGATTTCAACAATGTGAGCGTATCCAGAAATACAGGTGTGTGGAGAATCCAGGACTTATCTGTTAACTCCAAACTTCAGCTGAGAGACGAGGCTTGTGCTGCTGGTTTTTACTCCATAGCAGTGATGAGAGCACAGATGACACAGACACCGAGCTACTGTTCATTTATTTGAGGGGAGTAGGTGATCATTTTAGCTGTAGGGAGGAACTGCTTGATATGATGAGCCTAAAAGGCACAGCGACAGGAAAAGCTATTTTTGAAGCTGTGTCAGAGGCAGCTGAAAAGATGGAGCTTAAATGGGACAAGCTCTGTGGAGCAACAATGGATGGAGCTCCGGCCATGATGGGCGAGCCCAAAGGAACGGCATGGTTGGCGTGCGCCAAGGTAAAAGAGAGCGGAGGTGAGGCTGTTAGGATGTATAATCCACCAAGAAGCTCTGTGTGCCAAGACTGTCCAGCTGGACCATGTGATGAACACTGATGGAAAAACTGTCAACATAACTGGAGCTAGAGGACTGTAGCACAGAGAATTTCAGGCTTTCCTGTCTGATGTGGATGCTGAATACGGGGATGTACTCTACCACTCTGATGTGGACGCTGAATACATGGATGTACTCTACCGCTCTGATGTGGAAGCTGAATACATGGATGTACTCTACCGCTCTGATGTGGATGCTGAATACATGGATGTACTCTACCACTCTGATGTGGACACTGAATACATGGATGTACTCTACCACCCTGATGTGGATGCTGAATACATGAATGTACTCTACTGCTCTGATGTGGATGCTGAATACATGGATGTACTCTACCGCTCTGATGTGGATGCTGAATACATGGATGTACTCTACCGCTCTGATGTGGATGCTGAATACGGGGATGTACTCTACCACTCTGATGTGGATGCTGAATACATGGATGTACTCTACCGCTCTGATGTGGATGATGAATACATGGATGTACTCTACCGCTCTGATGTGGATGCTGAATACATGGATGTACTCTACCGCTCTGATGTGGATGCTGAATACATGGATGTACTCGACCGCTCTGATGTGGATGCTGAATACGGGGATGTACTCTACCACTCTGATGTGGATGCTGAATACGGGGATGTTCCTCTTCATGAACTAAGTGACCCTCTGTGGCTGGCAGACCTGGCATTTTTAGTTGATCTTACGCATCATCTGAATACACTGAACAAGAAGCTACAAGGCAAAGAACAGCTGGTGCCACACCTGTATGCACACCTGAAAGCCTTCTGGGTAAAGCTCCGCCTCTCATATGTGAACAAAGATTTTCTCTGTTAAATCAGAACAAAAGCAGACTGAGAAGCAGAATGACTGACAGCATCTCTGTGAAGTCCTTCGTGTCTTAACCAGCAAACTTTCTGCTGACATGTCAGCCATCCTTCAATCAAAGGACAGCATCACTGCTCCCACTGACTGCAATGTTCTTCACATTATAGCTGACTTAAAAATACACACAGTATTCATGTGGCAATATGGCACCTCTAGTGTGGCCCTTTGTTTAGTTTTCTGGATTTGGCCCTCACTAAAAAAGTTTGGACACCCCTAGTATAAAGTGTTAATGTTCCCCCTTTTATTTAGAAAGATAAAAAAGGTGAATAAAATAAATCTACTTTAGGACCTTTAAATGAAATAAAGACAAGTAACAAGTGCTTCTCTGCATAAAACACTAAAATAAAAACACTCAGGATGTCAATCTAAAATCAAAGTTCAATAATATTTGCTTAAAGGCATACTATGCAACATTTTTCAGTTAATTAATGTGTTCCATACCGTTTTGGATGATTAAATGAGTCATTTCAGGTCGAACAAAGGTTTTCTCGGCGGCCCTGGTGGTCTGTGAGGGAAATACCGTACTTGCAATAGCGTACCGCGAGCGAGCTAGTTTTAGAAACGCAACGTCACGATGACGTCACATCACGTGGTACGCAGTAGGGCAAGCTTGCATAGTCCGCCGCTGTTTCGCTGTAAAAGAGACGTGCGTTACCCTTGGTTTTACTCGGTAAACGACTGCTTTTTCCAAATCTAAGACCATGGTTTTTAAACATTGTTGCTATGGAACGTACAACAGCGACTCGAGGTACGCTGATCGGCCGCATATGAAGGATGTTTTCTTCAAGACTGCCAAGGAGAAATGTGTGCGCTGGGTACACCGGTGCGGTCAGCCTACACAACAGTTCAACCCGGAAAAGTTACCAAATTCACGTACATATGTAGCAAGCATTTTGTTGGAGGAAAGGGTCCAACCGAAGAACATCCTGACCCAATTCCAGCGACATCAAGTAGTGAACAGGTAAGAGTATTTTGGTGGCCGACATGTTAATATTGAAGCGCCTGCTACCATGATAGCATATAGGCTATCCTGGTAGCAGGCGCTAACTTGATACCCTGCTACCAGGATAGCTTACTCAAAAACATTTCAAATAAGACAAACATTAAACATATACCGATCCCTGGATGGTGATTACAAACATAAAAAAGGCAGACGATGCCATGACCGCCACGCAGGAAAAAAAAACAAAGCTTACCGTTCGATCAACTCGGCCCGTTTTCCGGTCTTTTTAAGCCCTCGACACTCAAGCCATCGTTTGAGCTGAACGTTGGTGTATTCTTCGACAGTTCGACCAGTAATCCGTGCGCCTGGAACATCGTCTTGTGAAAGTTTAACGGCTGTAAAGTCGGTCATATCGCTGGTTGCTACGGGCGTTCTCTACCTGTATGCCCTACCAAAGCGGCAAAAGGGGCGTTGCTCTTGACACGGTGACGTCACGTGCGCGGTATGCTATTGCAAGAGCCCTCGGCCCGCACCCACAGGCTCAGAAGTCTCGTGTAAGACCGCGAGAGTCGGTCTTGCTTTACGGCGAGAACTCCATGTGTTTTTGCCCTGCCATTCACTATATGCACGCGCGAAAGCAACAACAAAGAACCGCGTGTTAACGTCAAATAAACTTGTAAGCATATCGAGTTTTTATTATTATTAATATTTTATTTATTTATTTTTTTGAACGTTGCCGAGGCGGTAGCGTGAGTTTTTTCCAAGTCATACACAGTTTACAAGGTAAACTGTATTGCTCCGTGTCTAGATAATCCATCCATAGTTTTTCTAATACAATATACGGCTCGACAGGAAGCAATAAAAATAAAAAGCAAATCATCATACAAATAACTTAAATATTTTAGATTTATGGCTCCAACACAACTTTTTCCTCTTTAAAAGCCACTCTTAAATGATGTGTTTGTCTGTTTATAACAGCCACCAAGAAAAAAATCTCTACAGTTACACTGTCGCGCTGGGCTACAGGATCCTGTCTATTGCCCAATACGCAATTAATTCGAAAAGCTCTAAAATTGCACCTTCCGCAACAGGTTGCTGTCGTAAAAATGGACATGGCTACGACAGACTTCCCATCTCCTCCGCTTATACAGCCGTGATCTAATCTTGTTTACATTAAATAAGCCTGCTCTCGAGCAGGTTTAAGCTGGCGCACATGTTGCTATGACAGCAAGTGCAGGATGTCTTTCGAAGAACCAAACGATCCAAGATCATGCCAAATCGTCAACAATGAAATCCTGTTAACTGAGTTAGCGACGTACGAAGAACGGACCCCTGTTCATTGTTATTGTGTTTATCCGGGTTTTTCGCGCATGCGCGCCGGACTGGTTGGCAAAAGACGAACACAACGACGGACGCAAACAGAGAAACTGACGAGTTCTCCACGTATTTTTCTTCTTTAGATAACGTATCACAAGATCGTTTTAAGAGTAAGTTGATGGTTGATGGTATCAGATTGCCAGATCCACACAGCAAAAGCCTGAAGGGAGGGAGCGAGTCTGTGAAATGCTGGCCAAGTGTTCTGTACCGCGACATATACAGCTGCCTTATAAACACGCAGGCCAGTACACACGAGAGAGCACGAAATCCCCTGAAACCACTATTTTATATTGGGACAAAGGCTCCAGCAACGCCCGCGACGCCATGAGGGATTAAGCGGGTCAGAAAATGGATGGATAGATGGATGTTCAGACATGTTTGTAACAGCAGAAAGCGGCGTCGGACACAGACCGCGTCTCAGCATATAGGAAGACCCGCCCGTTAGGTTAAAAAAAAACATTTTTTACTACGGATTATTTAGGTGTTTTTGTCTTGTTAAAATGGGTGGGGGTATCGGCGATACCCCCACCCATTGGCGATCATTGTTCTACTTAAATAGCGGCGGAGGGGAGGTGGCGATCACTACACGGGCCGGAGAAGCAGCCGCTGCCGCTTCTCCGGCCCGTGTAGCAATCGCCACCTCCCCTCCGCCGCTATTTAAGTAGAACAATGACTAGAGCAGAATTAAGTTGTATTTACCGGAGATGAAGTGTAGACTGCAAATTCTGTCATAGTATGATGGCTCCCCCAGTCCATTGGGAGTGTCTGCCTGCGCTCTTTTCATTGAAAATATCCATTTCTTTCTTCGTCCTTCCTCCTTCGGTAAACGACAGAAACGTACATCCAACGATTTGGAATGCCTCTCTGTGCAACCGGGAGCACAACAAGTCGTAGGCATTGTTTAGATTCCAAAAATAAATGAACTAAAAGTATGCTCTAAATCACCCGTTTTGTCATGTAGTAGACGAGAACAGCTCTGTTTTTTGCCAACCACCGTGACCCGGATGTAGCGCTGACGTCACGCGTGAACTACCCTATACCTTTAACTTTTGGTCCTCGTCTCCAACGTTTCCAGAGGTCCTAAAAGCTTCCGGGTGGCTCAGAGTTCTAGCTGGGTCCAATCTCTCGTTGTCCGGTTGGGTAACGATACTCTACAAGCTCCTAGGTCCAGCTGAGTTAGCCTAGAGTCCATTAGCCAGTTTGTTAGCATCGGCTAGTTGCTATGCTAAGCTAGCGGCTAAAACAGTTCAAAAAGCTTCAAGTAGAAACTTCAGTGTCTTTTACCTCGGACTAAAGCTCACTGACTCACTGTGGATCATTGTGGGGACAAACCACGGCACACATCACTGTTTATAGTCCAAAGACAAGTCAGTTTAACATGGAGATGTTGACTTATGGCCGCAGAACCGGATCTCTCGGCTTCTCTGCTGCGCTCTCTCACCCAAACCTATGATGCATTCAATGACTTCCTCTGCGTAGGAAAATACACTTCTCACATGTACCGTTATTAAAGGAGAAGTCCGGTCAAAATCAGAATTCAAACTGTTGAAAATACTTTAAATATAAAACTACTACATACTGTGCAATAATTAAGAATAATTTTCATTTAATCATGTTTATGTGGAGGAATCCATCTTGGTCAAGAATAGTACTGTCACCTCCCATTTTGTGACGTCACTCAGCGGACCCGCTGTTGAGCAACGACACACTATTTTCCAAGACAGCGACGACTGGTGCTCTGTACGAAGCAGAGAGTGATGAAGTACTTAGTGACAGTGATGGGAGTTCCGGGGAGCTATCATCATCTGATAGCGATATGGATTTTTTTAGAAGAGTTTCTTGACAGAAACCGGACTTATTTCCAGTACAAACTCAGTCGGGTCCCCCAAGATATATATATATATGTGTGTGTGTGTGTGTGTGTGTGCGTGCGCGCGCGCTCCGCCGCAGCACGGTTTTACCGGCGCTGCAGCGGAGGAGAGATTGCGCTGAAGTGACTTGAGTTATATTTGCCCCCTAGTAAATAGGGCAAGTGGTCATTATTGTATAAATATTAAAATATAAAAGCGTTCCAGCTCATGCTGGAACGCACAGATGCTTACCGACCAGAGGGGCGGAGGGATTCTTGCCTTTTAATAAGGCAAGAATAAATTAATTAACCCTTTTTAAACTATTTCATGTTTACTTCATAGACTTCTTACTACATCTCTTATTTAACCAGGGGCGGATCAAAGGATTTTTCAAAGGGGGGTGCGCACCTACGGGTCATGGGGTCACAGGGTCAAGGGTCACGGGGTCACAGGTCAAGACAATGTGAGGCTAAAAGACCAAAGAATACCATCTTCACTCTTTCACACTACCCTAATTATTCATCCAAGGGTTTTTAATTGATAATTTTAATGGATGAACATAAGTAGAATTAGCATGATTACATTATTGTAATTAAAAAAAGATCTCTCGGTTTTTAAAGCATGCACAAGGTTAAAAAGTAGTTTGAAGAAAAAAACGATCCTTATCAACAATTAATCAAACAAGGAGTTTCTTTATTTCCAGAAATTATATTTACACAGAACATGAAATAAAAAAAAAACAAACAAGGACTTGGGTTCAAGTATGGTTCAAGTAAGACAAAGGAGATTTGAATATATTTTAACAAGATAAACTGTTGAAAAAAAAAAAAAAAAAAAAAGTTAAACCAGACAAAGAATATTGTTCTCTACTACAAACTTTATGATGATGATAATGGGTTTACAAATGTCAACCTTCTGGGATGCTTCTGGGCAAATATGTCAATGATTTTGTTGATGTCTAACTGAATGTCCTTGTGCACATACAAAAGTAGCAAAGCCACAAACCTTTCCTGTCCCATTGTTGACCTCAGCAAAGTTTTCACTGCTTTAAGACCTGAGTTAGCACGTTCCACAGAAGCACTGGTAACAGGTATGACTGACAGAAGGTGAAGAATCATATAAATGTTTGGGTAGCACTTCATATTTGTTATCTTTAGAATTTCAGGGAGAGAGCTGGGTTTTTCCACTGATGATGACCACTTTGTGTGCCACAACTTCACTTCCTGTCTGAATGTTGATCCTGACGGTAGATCATCTTTATATGATGTAAAGATGTCTTTTTCATTCTCAGTGTTCATCAAATGCAGGTTGCTTGGCAACAGTTTTAAGCCTAGTATGGCAGCTGCGGACATAACACTGAAGCGCGAGTCAAGTTCTGAAATGAGACTGTCCAGAAATGGAACAAAGACTGTACATCTCCAGTACTGCATAGGGTTATTTGAAGGATTGCTGTTTCTCATTGTCTGTCGTCCACAACGTCTAGGTATTGGGAGGTCACCATCAAAACCAGCCAGTTTCCCCATTTCTAACATTGATTCGTAAACCTCTTTGAATTCAGCTTCAGCCTCACATCTTATGTCCCTTAGAGTGTCTTTTACAAGTTTGACCTCTTCATATGCAGTGAGGATATCCTGTGATGACCCTTGTAATAGAATACTTAATGACTTGGTGAATCCAAAGAAGTACCTGTTGCACTGTAAAGCGGCAATAAAGTTGGCCGAAGTTACTGCTTTGAGGAGGCCAGTTGCTTCAACTACTGCTTTGGCATCCCACACAGAATCTGCATTCTCTGATATAACATTAAGACAATGGAGAAGAGCTTCATAAAGGTTGTGAAAGTCTTCAAGGCTAGTGTGACGCTCAACCCAACGAGTCTCACACATGAGCTTTAACTTCTTCTTAGCCAACAGTTCTTGTCCTGCTGCAAGCCTTTCCTGGTTAATCTCAGACACTGAAGATTCAAACTGTTGCTGCCTCTTTGGTGAATACTTGAAAAAAATACCAACTGAAGCAACAGTTGAAAGCATACATTTGATATCCAGAACAGATGATGACTTGGATAATGCTAGGTTTAATTGGTGACTCGCACAGTGGAAGTACTTAGCTCTTGGGGATTCTTTGCAAAAGTTTGCAGCACAACCATTTACTCTTCCTGCCATATTGCCAGCACCATCATAGCCTTGAGCACGACACAGTTTTGGATCTAGGCCAACTTTCCTTAAAGAGGTCAACAGGTTTTTACATATTGCTTCCCCTGTTATGGAATCACATCCAACAAAATCTATTAACCTTTCAAAAGGAATGCCATCTTTCACGTAGCGGATACACACACCTAGTTGTTCACAGTTTGAAACATCAGTGACCTCATCAGCTATTACAGCATAGTGTGGCCCCCATTCCTGATTCAGCACATCATGCACAATTGTGCTTTGAATATACTGTTTTATACAGTCAAGCAAATCGTTTTGAGATGTTTTAGAAATGTATTTTGCATTTTGACCGCATGAGTCCAAGTAATTTTTAAGTGGGTCATCGCCTGCTTCTTGTCTGAACTTGAGAAGTGCAAGAAAGTTGCCTTTGTTTAGACTTTCTGATGTAGGATCGTCTCGGTGGCCTCTTAGGGCAAAGCCATGACGCCCACACAGCTCTATACATTTTACAACTGATGAGAGGAACAGTCTATTTTCTGTAACACGTTTATCCATCTCAGAATTCAACATGTGGTTAATCCTTGTTTGTTGACCATTCATTACATCCACAAAAGCACGAAACTTTGCATCAGAACTCTGGTGGTATTGCAGTTGCATGTGTGTTGTAATTTGTTCAGTGAACTTTCTCCAGTTAGTAAATGGCAGGTCTATCAAAAGACTAGCCCTTCTACTCTGACTCTCAACAGGAAACAAAATGCATGGCAAACAGTACACGCCATCTTCCTGGGCAGAGTATGATAAAAAGTCATACATGTCCAGCCAGTCCCTCTGGCATGTTCTTTTGGTCACCCCACTGGCTCTTCGGTTGTCTTTAAAGTCTCTGGCAGGGAAATTGAAAGATTTGGGTGGTTTTCTGGTCTGAAGAAGTTGGAGTTTTCCAGAGTCGTCCATTTCACTAATCCGGTCCTTGGCCTTTGATATATCTGTAAGAACATTGATATTTACATTACAATTTTGTACGGGTGCTGGTGGAGTTGTAAATCTGCCTACATGAAGCCATTGTATATAGTCTTGCTTTATTATGAAATTATTATTATGAAATGTAAGATTAAGATTAAGCAAAAAAATCAATCGTGTAAAACAAAAACAAAATTAGTTGTTTTGACATTGAAAAAAATACAACTATTACTAACCTATGTCGTAAGTTGTTTGGGGCAAATCCGCTTGGTTGAGCGCCGGTTCTTCAGTTGTCTTTACACCGAAACACGGTCCTTGTTGTTCATCTGGAAAAGAAAATAATTTTAGTGATCAGGTGAACCTTGTAATCTCAGGAGGAGCCACAAAACAATTTAATGTTGTGTTTTTATCGTAAATTATTAAATTCACTGAACACATATCACCAGGTGCACAAAACTGAATTTACTTAAAAGTAAATTGTATTTTTATTGTAAAATATTAAATGCACTGAAAACAAATAACACCAGATCGGTAGTTATATCACAATGTTAACAAGACTCCCTCAGACTCCAAGCATGTGCTTAGAGCATTCATTGATTTGGATCCTTACCAATTGAGAAAAGTTAGTAAGTATTCCTACAATTGCATCACTTTGCAACTCTAAACAACTTGTTTATCAACAATCAACAATGTTGATAATGTTTTCTCAGTATCAACATTTTCTAGCAATCATCATACCTTTTATCTGTGTGTCTCCAATATCTGAACATTCATACAGGTCAATGCTGTGGTCATTTTCTGTAGTTGTGCCAGGTGGTCCACTGAAGAATAGAAAACAAGATATAAACATTTCAATGTGTGTTATTTAGATTATAGACTTAAGCCTACACTTTGGATTTATTACTACACGACAAAACTTCTGAACTCGTTTGTTTGTGCTCTAAACTGCCGCACTACAGACAATGGCGGAAATATTCCTCCGCCTCATAACTTCACAGTGAAAACCGTAATGTTTTTTTTCACTTTTTCCCTATGTAGTGGAACATCCAACGGCCACGCACGTGGTCATTGTTGCTTAAACAATAGCTGTAACAAATTTCAATGGTGAAGTCCTCCCGAAATCCAAAATAATTGTTGATCGGAGGTGGGCAAAACGGTTCCTTGAATTAGGAACCGCTGTACAGAGCACAAATGCACGACATTGGGAAACTTGTTAAAGGAAAAGCCCGGTCAAAATCAGAATTCTAACTGCTGAAAGTACTTTAAATATAAAACTATTACATACTGGTCAATAAATGAACTCGGTGTTTCTTTTTCTTTGAAGTCGTGTGTTGGTGCGGCGCTTTAAACTGCCGCACTACAGACAATGGCGGAAATATTCCTCCGCCTGATAACGTAACGGCGAAAACTAATGTTTTTTTTTTTTTTTTCACTTTTACCCGATGTATTGGAACATCCAACTGCCATGCACGTGGTCGCTGTTGCTTCAACAATAGCTCTCGCGAATTTCAATGGCGAAGTCCTCCCGAAATCCAAAATAATTGTTGGAGCTGTGCACAACGGTTGTAGCTTGTAGAGTGTAGCAACGCACAGAGAGACGTCACAGGAAGTGACGTCGCCCAGTAGCGCGCAACATGGCTGCTCTTTACACAGTGACGAGACGACAATTTATGCTTTTATTTCCTTATCGATTAACGCTAAGTTCATGAAATCACCACGAACATTTTAGTTTAAGATATAGCTAATGATCCTTGTTGACCAGACTTCTTTTTTAATTTGCCTGTCGTCGGCCGCCGGGTTTCGGTCGGCTTTTTTTTCTGGCTACATATGTTCACTGTTTACGAATCAAAAAATCATATAAATTTGCTGTTATTTAAAAAATAAAGTGATAAAGTTGGTTTCTACTTACCCTTCTGTTGGATTGGACCAGAATCTTAAAAGAGATGGTTGTCTGCTTTTCTTGTTTGGCCTTAAATCTTCCAGCTCTCCTCGTGCTCGCTTCGACGCCATTGTGGTATCACTGAATCGCGTTGCGTTGCAACGCCGCGTTATTACAGCGCCCAGGTCTCGCGTGGCGAGACCTGGGCGTTGCAATTCAAATTCATGCCGATATCCGGTGTCTCAACCGTCGCGTCGGCGTCATAGCGCGTTCCAGATGACAGGTAATGGCTACTAATCTTAATTCTATGAAGGATGTTTAAGATTTCGGCCTCTTAAAAAAAGTACTTTTGGTCTCCCAAAGGGGGGTGCGCGGGCCCCCGCCTGAATCCGCGCCTGTTAACTAAACTACATGGTCCTGATCCAAGCTGGATGAGTTCTGAATGGATGGATCTGAGGCTTCAAAGCAGCTTTCAAAGCCAACGTATCACCAGAACCCAGTTCTGCATTGTTGGGTCTCACCTCAGACGGTCAGAGGGACCAACAAAGTTCTACCTCTTCAATCTGCTGCTCACTGCAGCCTTGAAATGCAGATCAACTGATTGGTTGAAGGCAGAACCTCCATCCTACAACTGGCGGTGCTGAAAGTTTGGGCCAGGTACCAAATGGAGAGAAGAACCAACTTGACCAGACTTTAAATGAATGTGTTCTATAGGTGTTGGGAACCTTCAGTAATGTTACTGATGCAATAAAACTAAAGGTAGTAATTAGTATTTGGATCATTGTTAGATGGAGGATCTGAGACTTTGTGACAACACAGGTCTGACCCAAGACTGCTTGATGATCTGGTTGTTCTTTTTTTGTTGTTTTTTTGTTTAGAAAATGAAAAACTCTATAAAATTAAGTTTAAAGTGTGTTTCATCATGTGAATCTAACTGATGAACTTCTCTTTCACAAATATATTCAGAGTTCCTATTCAACACCATTAAAGACCCTCGGCTCTTTAATTTTCCCTGTGAGCCGTTCTTAGTGAGGAGAATATTACAGAAAACTGGGAAATGATCTCTGCCTGCAGACGAGTCATCTAATAAATCCCATTTCACAACCAGCTGAAATATTCCTGGACACTAGTGTTAAATCAAGGACTGATCCATTTCCTGGATGAACATCTGTTCTGGTCCATCTTCCATCATTCAACAGAATAAATGATTATCCTCTAAATGTTCTTTTACTATTTCTTCATTTCCATCTGTTCTGTTTCCTCCCCATAATATTCCATGTGCATTAAAGTCACCACATATTACTGATTATCTCCACCATTAATCTGCATTAACTAATTCAGATCTAACTTTTTACAAGGATTATAATAGTTAACTATAATTAAGTAACCTAATTTATTATTCTCTCTATTACTACATATTCTAGATTAGTTTTATTCAGAAAACTAGTTACAGTTTTATTTTATCTTTTACACATTTTATCCGTCTGTGCTTCTTTAAACACATTTAACACGTGTTTACCTCTCATCACAACAACCTCCTGCCATCTTGGAGGAAAAGTCACCATGAATGATGTGACATTTTCTCCATAATCACACATGAACTCTGAGCTGCTGCTTTCAGCTCCGTACCTGAATTATCTAGTCTGGAGTCAAAGGAAAAGAAGGGAACCAAATCTCTGCAGCTCCAGATTTAGCTCCACAAATGTGATAAAATAAAAACTGAATAAAGTTACGACCAAAATGATTCTTAACTCTGGCTGATCTATTTTTTAAGTTTTTCTGCTCCAATCTTGCACAAAGTCAGCCCACAGCTTTCCACTATTTCTGGGGGAACAGATTGTTGTGGAAAATGTTATTGATGTATTTAGCTCTGATCATATCTGGTCTGAATGCACCTGCATAACTTTCCTGTGATAAAGAAGCTCACATACTTACATATTTACTGTGTTTCTACATCAAAGGGCATAAAGAGGAGTTGAGTTAGATAGGAACTGGATCGTACCAGTGGCTGCACTCCTCTGAAGATTACTCCCGCTTTCTTTGTTAACCCAGAATGTGTAAAAGTTTAATGTTTTCTTTTTCTCTTCACTCTGTTTACTTTGTGAGTTAGGGGACAGAGACATTTAAACGCTTCTACCCTTGGAATTAAATAACTTAGAGAGACAAAGATGCATCTTTTATCTTGATTAAAAACAAGTGGTGTGCTTACTTAATTGATAATTATTAATATCCACTACAATTTGGCGTTGTCGGCAGGTCCGATGTGCCAGGAGGACTGTGTGGTGAGGGATGAGGACGCTTGGCCAGCCTGAAGACTTCAGTCCACCTACGTTTAAAAAAAGGCATTCCTGAAACCTGCCAGCAGCTCCTGGCCGATCGGATCCTAACCCAAAAAACGTCTGTGATCATTCCTGGGTGAGAGAGTACACTAAGCCCTTTTATTGCACATTAACCATCATCTCCTAATACTTATTTATTTCACAGAGTTGGTGAAGTGGGAAGATCAGCATGAGGGCCTGACCCTGTCAGGAGAACAGGGCTGGTCGATTGGTAACAGTAGGACTAAGTGAAACAAAGGGTTTTGTGGGTGGTTTTAGCATTTCTACACCTCATAAAGGAGAAAGCCAGGACGGGCAGACGTGCCGCCTTCTGAAAAAAATGGGTTCTGGAACCTCAAAGGCCTCGGGGGTGTCTCCCTCTCATCCAGACTTTCCATTATATAAAATGATGAGTGGGAAAGGTGGAGATGATTGTGTTTAATGTGCTTTAATCTGGGAAGACAAGTTTGGTTTTCCATGGGGTGAAACTTTGAGCATAAATCAGTTAAATAAGGTTAAAACGCTGATAGAGACTGGGAGAAAAAGAAAAATAGGAAAAAGATTAAAAAAGAGGATTTAGATCAGAAGGGAAAATGGGTAAAATGTTTAAATGAATGGAGTGCAGTAGCTGCAAGAAGAGAAAGTCTGAACTGAAACAGATTTCAGGGGGAAAGGATTTATCTGGAGACGTGGGTAACAGGCGTGACAATGCTGGTGGTGCTGCTGATGTCTCCATGTTTCCTCCTCCATATAGACCTAGTGGTGCTTCACCCTCCTGTCCATATGCTCCATTGCAGGTGGAGCTACAGGCCCTCCAGGTAGCTGACCTGAATCCAGACTCCTGTCCTCCTCTGTGAAGACGTCAACCTGATCAACAACATGAGGAGCGAGGCGAGGCTGGGGAGTGAGGTGAGCTCAGCAAGCAGGGCGGCTCTGATGGAGCAGAGGGTGGAAAACTACAGGAGGATCCCGCCCTTTTCAGACCCAGTCACTACCAAGGCAAAGCAGACACAAGAGTCATCTCAAAGCCAGAAACTGAACTGAACTCTCCTTTTATTAACACCTCTCCAGGTTCCACATGGCTAAGAAATGGCAAACAGCGAGTAAACAAAGGAAGAACATCAATTTCCCTTGCTGGAGGTGGCCGGAGCGAATGAACCCCAGCTGGTGTTTAGACCAATGACTGCAGCTGACATCCAGACCAGAGCTGCCCTCCTCCCTAATCCAGAGAGGAGGGGAAGAAGTTGCTGCAGAATCTAAACTCTGTATGGAGACTGGGGATCGTGTTGTCCATCTGGCTGAGTTAAAGAGACATGCTCTGCAGAGCAGTGATCATCATGTAGGGCAGGGAAATGTAGGAAAGAAAAAGAAAGCTGACTAAAGAGACACTGATCTGCACAAGGCTGCCCTAACCATTTTTCAGAGGAAGATCTAACCATCATGGACATGGCCATGAATGCCGGGCCAGAGGCCGTGGGCGTGGACAGTGGTCCCGTTCTGATGCATGTCACAACTATGGACAACTGGGACATTGGAAGAACGGCTGACTGCAGGAACCACAGCAGCCTGATGACAGTAACTGATGGGGGATCAGACCCTGGATCAGGAGGCCAACCTCGTTGAGAAGGGACTTGCTAAGGAGTGTGAGGCTACACACACACACACACACACACACACACACACACACACACTTAGAATGTGCCACAGCTGTTCCATCAGGCATGTATCTCCACACAGAGACCCCTGCCTTTAAAAATCACATCACCATCATCTTTTTTATGATGGTGATGGGTGAAAAAAATGTTGTTGTTGATCTAGATGTAACTCATCCTATTTTATCTGCTAAATGTATCAAGGAGCTGCCAAAGCTCAGTGGCCGTTATGTTCATTCTGTCTCTGCTTCAGGTTAAACGGGGAAAGTTTCTCTGTTCCTTTAAAGTTTTCTACTCAGCAGGAAGTGCAGCTGAAGAATTTTTTATGTGTCTACATTGTGTCCTTTAAATGTCATGGGTAGAAATTTGATGTGTAGATTGAACTGTCATGATTGTGGCACTCACATTGGTTTGATTCATCACCCTACACACCTGGATAGCTCCGCCTTTCTCTCATCACGATTCACCTTACTCACCTGTTCCTGTCACTATTTAATCTCCCTCCTAACCGGAGACGAGTGCCAGATTTTTTCGAGCCATTTGGTTAGACAAATCCAGCGTTTTCTCTTGAGTGCCTGACTGCCTGTTTCCTGACCCGATCTGTTTTCTCGTTTTTCTGAGCCTGCCTGACCCCTGCCTGTTTTGCCTAGCCAATCTGTGACCCGACCTGGAACTGGACCTCGACTTCGCCTCGGATTTCCCCTCGGACCTTCCCCGGACCTCTGACCTGGATCTGACCCTGGACTGGACATCGGAACACGACAACTGGACATCCCCTTTGAAACCTCTGCCCACGATCCCGAACGGATCCGAACATCGGCTCGCCCCTCGAGCAACCAGTGACTGTAAAAGGCTTCTCCCCCGAGCTGAACAACCCTCTCCGGCGGGTCCGCCTACCCTCGGTCGCCGGCCCTCCTTTGTTCTCTCCCGTCTCCCGCATTCTAAGAGGTCAGTGGTTATTTTCCCTTTTACACATCAGCCCCGAAGTGTTGGCAAAATAACTCACCTGCTGTTCCATTCTCCAGACCTCCCGGCCAAGGACGCTGAGGACGGTTCCACAGCGCGCAGCTGTCTTTTTCGTTGAAAATAAACAAAACAAAGCACCCTCTGTCTGGTTGAATTCTGGGTCCTTCTGCTCCGTCGTGACAGAAAAATCTGGCCAAAGATATGGATCCCTCACCAGACAGAGAGTGGCGCGAAGGCGTGGAAAAATCCATCTCCCAGTTAGAGACTGGCGTTAGTGAGATTTTAGATCACTTGCGCAACCAGGCTTCACCCGCTCCGCCACTTCCGCAACCGCCAGTCTCTGCTCCCACGTCATGTCCGGTGACGTCATCATTACCCGAACCACGTCTCTCCCCTCCCGAATTGTTTAGTGGGAATCCCGAACATTGCCGAGCCTTCCTCACTCAGTGTGAGATACACTTTGAACTGCAACCCACTGCTTTTCCCACTGATCGCTCCAGAATAGCTTATGTTATTTCCCTATTAGCCGGCAAGGCAAAGTTGTGGGGAGCTTCAGAATGGCAGAGTAATTCCTGCATTTGCTATTCTTATCCAGCATTCTCCAGAGAACTTACCCGTGTTTTCAGCCCATTGTTGCCCTGTAGAGAGTCGTCCAGGGGGCTTTTAGCCCTGAAGCAGGGGGATAAATCCGTAGCTCAATATATTATCGATTTCCATCTTTTAGCTGCGGAGAGCCGGTGGAATGAAGATGCTATGATGGATGTGTTTATGTCTGGGCTTAATGGGAGGATCAAGGACGAGCTCTCCACTTGTGATTATCCCCATTCCCTGATGGAGCTAGAAGAACTGGCTACTAGGATCGATCTCCGCTTAATGGAACGACGTAGAGAGCGGCGTGTTGAAGGTCCATCAGTATCCAGATTGTTTTCATCTGTGCCCGTGACTAATCCTCCTCCTGCCAGCAGGTCTGAACCTGAACCTATGCAGCTGGGGAGAACCAGCATCTCAAAGGAGGAGCGTCAACGCAGGCATCAGCTGAACCTCTGTCTGTATTGTGGGGGACAGGGTCACCGAGTGAGAGACTGTCGGGTAAAAGATCAGGCTCGGTAGAACGGGGGAAGTACCTACTGAGCCATACAAGATTATTTGCCTCCTCAAAACTCATGCTTCCAGCAGTTCTTACAACTTCAGCCAAGTCTCATAACCTCTCTGTTTTTGTCGACTCCGGAGCTGATACTGAATTTATGGATGAAGGACTCGCCAGGAGGTTGAACATTAAGCTTCTCTCAGGATCTTCCCCTCATACGGTGCTTGCACTGGATGGACATCAACTGAATCGTTCTCATCTCGTCACGGAACCCGTCGAACTTCTCGTTGGAGGTAATCACAGAGAAACACTCACTTTTCTGATTATCGATTCTCCACAGGTTCCCATCATTTTAGGTGTTACGTGGCTTAAGAAACATAATCCCCAAATCGATTGGCAGAGGGTCGAAGTGCTAGGGTGGGCATCCTCCTGTTCTGGGTCTTGTTTACTCTCCGCTCAATCCCTTCAGCCCCCTGAGAATGACGTTGAGGAGGTGTATCCTGACCTAGCTAAGGTTCCGTCCTGTTATCATGATCTAAAGGAGGTCTTTAACAAGTCCAAAGCCACGGCCCTACCTCCTCACCGTCCTTTCGATTGTAGTATTGACTTATTACCAGGGGCTACTCCTCCCAGAGGTCGACTTTACTCGTTGTCCTTGCCAGAGTCACAGGCAATGCAGAAGTACATAAGCGAATCACTTAAGGCAGGAATTATTCGCCCTTCATCATCTCCAGCAGGCGCGGGTTTTTTCTTTGTAAGTAAGAAGGACGGTTCCCTCAGACCCTGCATAGATTATAGGGGACTTAATGGGATTTCAGTCAAGAATCGTTATCCTATCCCTCTCATCAATACAGCCTTTGAGCAGATACAGGGGGCTAGAGTTTTTACCAAGCTGGATCTGCGAAATGCGTACCACTTGGTCCGTATAAGGGAGGGGGATGAATGGAAGACGGCATTCAATACCCCTACTGGCCACTACGAGTACTTAGTGATGCCCTTTGGGTTAACTAACGCTCCTGCTGTCTTCCAGAACCTAGTAAATGATGTTCTCAGGGACATGATTGGTCAGTTTGTTTTTGTCTATTTGGACGACATTTTTATCTACTCAAAGGATCTAACAACCCATAAACAACACGTCCGTTCAGTTCTCCTCCGACTGCTTCAGAATCAGTTGTTTGTAAAAGCTGAGAAGTGCGAGTTTCATGTCTCCACCTTGTCCTTTCTGGGGTTTATTGTTTCCCCAGACCAGATTTCTATGGACCCAGCCAAGATTCAGGCAGTAACTGAGTGGCCAACCCCTACCGATAGAAGACAGCTTCAGAGGTTCTTAGGCTTCGCTAACTTTTACAGAAGGTTCATTCGGAGTTATAGTCAAATTGCTGCTCCCCTCCATACACTAACCTCATCTAAGGTGAAGTTTTTGTGGAACAACCAAGCGGACAAGGCTTTTGAGAGACTTAAGAACCTTTTCACATCGGCGCCAGTACTAATAGCCCCTGATCCTGAAAGACAATTTATTGTGGAGGTTGATGCATCAAGTAATGGTGTGGGGGCCATTTTGAGTCAGGAGGCTAGTGATGGTCGGATTCATCCTTGTGCCTATTTTTCCAAGAAACTATCCGAGGCAGAACGAAATTACGATGTGGGGAACCGAGAACTTCTAGCTGTGAAACTCGCCTTGGAGGAGTGGAGACACTGGTTGGAGGGGTCAAAGCTCCCTTTTTTAGTGTGGACAGACCATAAGAACCTCGAGTACCTGAGAACAGCTAAAAGGTTAAATTCCCGACAGGCCCGGTGGGCCTTATTCTTTGGGCGATTCAATTTCTCTCTATCTTTCAGGCCTGGGACAAAGAACGTCAAGCCTGACGCCCTTTCCAGGATGTACGAGGTGGGTGAGGAGAGTTTCGGTGGTACAGAGAAGTTTATCCTCCCGGAGTCAGTGAGATGCTCCGTCACCATGCTAGGCCTGGAGAGGGAGGTTAGGGACGCCCTCGTCAATGAATCCATCCCTGAGACCTGCCCTAGGGACCGTCTGTATGTTCCGGACGCCCTGGTTGAGAGGGTTCTTAACTTTTGTCACTGTTCCCGTCTGTTCTGCCATCCGGGAGTGACTAAGACCCTCAAGGCTATCCAGTCTCAGTTCTGGTGGCCCTCCTTGTCAGCGGATGTCAAGGAGTTTATTGCGGCCTGCACACAGTGCAACCAGGCCAAGGCTTCCCGCCGTCCTCCCTCCGGCTTACTCCGGCCTCTCCCTCTGCCGTCTCGGCCCTGGTCAAACATCTCTATGGACTTTATTACTGGTTTGCCTGTCTCAGAAGGTAACTCTGTTATTCTCACAGTAGTGGACAGGTTTTCTAAAATGGTCCACCTGGTTCCATTGCCTAAGCTCCCCTCCGCCAAGGAGATGGGTAACATTCTTACCAGAGAAGTGTTTCGACTGCATGGGTTACCGACTGATATAGTTTCTGACAGGGGTCCCCAGTTCGTAGCCCAGTATTGGCGGGAGTTCTGTTCAATGTTGGGCATCTCTGTCAGCCTTTCTTCTGGCTTCCACCCTCAGACAGATGGCCAGACCGAGAGGGTCAATCAAGAGGTCGAGGCGAAGCTTCGCATCTTGTGTGATTCTGACCCCACCAAGTGGGCACAGAATCTACCCTGGGTCGAACATGCAATCAATTCCACACCATCTAGCACCACTGGTCTCTCTCCTTTTTATGTTGTTTATGGTTTTCAGCCACCGGTGTTTACCATTCAGGAGAGGGAGTCTAGAGTGCCATCTGCCCGTTTGTCTGCCCTGAGGTGCCAACGTGCTTGGAGGAGGGCGAGAAGGACCATGGGTCACATGTCACAGGTTCAGACACAGGCTGCCAACCGTCATCGGATCCCAGCACCCCAGTATAAGGTGGGGCAGAGGGTTTGGTTGTCCACCAGAGACCTTCCCTTAAGGGTGGAGTGCAAGAAGCTGGCACCACGGTTCATTGGTCCATTCCCGGTCTCTAAGGTGGTTAATCCAGTCTTCAACTACCACGCACTATGAAGATTCATCCCACTTTTCACGTGTCCCGGGTCAAACCTGTTAAGACGTCAAGATTCGTGCCCTCCTCCAGACCCCCTCCACCCCCCCGACTGATCGACGGTGATCCCGTCTACACGGTAAGGCGCATCATCAAATCTAGAAGGAGGGGCAGAGGCGTCCAGTATCTCGTTGATTGGGAGGGTTACGGGCCAGAAGAACGGTCATGGATCCCATCCAGATTCATTATTGACAAGAGGCTTATCAGTGACTTCCACAAGGCCCATCCCAACCAGCCCAAGAGGGCGTCTGGAATCCGCCCTTGAGGGGGGGGGGCTCTGTCATGATTGTGGCACTCACATTGGTTTGATTCATCACCCTACACACCTGGATAGCTCCGCCTTTCTCTCATCACGATTCACCTTACTCACCTGTTCCTGTCACTATTTAATCTCCCTCCTAACCGGAGACGAGTGCCAGATTTTTTCGAGCCATTTGGTTAGACAAATCCAGCATTTTCTCTTGAGTGCCTGACTGCCTGTTTCCTGACCCGATCTGTTTTCTCGTTTTTCTGAGCCTGCCTGACCCCTGCCTGTTTTGCCTAGCCAATCTGTGACCCGACCTGGAACTGGACCTCGACTTCGCCTCGGATTTCCCCTCGGACCTTCCCCGGACCTCTGACCTGGATCTGACCCTGGACTGGACATCGGAACACGACAACTGGACATCCCCTTTGAAACCTCTGCCCACGATCCCGAACGGATCCGAACATCGGCTCGCCCCTCGAGCAACCAGTGACTGTAAAAGGCTTCTCCCCCGAGCTGAACAACCCTCTCCGGCGGGTCCGCCTACCCTCGGTCGCCGGCCCTCCTTTGTTCTCTCCCGTCTCCCGCATTCTAAGAGGTCAGTGGTTATTTTCCCTTTTACACATCAGCCCCGAAGTGTTGGCAAAATAACTCACCTGCTGTTCCTCTCTCCAGACCTCCCGGCCAAGGACGCTGAGGACGGTTCCACAGCGCGCAGCTGTCTTTTTCGTTGAAAATAAACAAAACAAAGCACCCTCTGTCTGGTTGAATTCTGGGTCCTTCTGCTCCGTCGTGACATGAACATAACTATCACTTTAACCTATGATGGACTGACGGTTCACATTCAGGACTCTGAGTCTGACTTTACTGCAGTACATTGGGCCCTAGATCAATCTTTGTATGCATATGAATGGAAGCTTCCAGCTGCTCCTGTGCCTCAACATTTTGTCTCAGCAGTAAATGCTGTGACACCTTGTTACTTACATTGTACTTCACATGTGTCTGACAGACCAGACTGACTCCTGGAAATGTTCTCATTTAATATGTTGATGATTTGTTAATCTGTGCAGAATCCACTGATCAATGCTGGACAGACACCTTAAAACTGCTAAAACGTCTTTATGAAAAAGGCCACAAAGTCTCAAAATCTAAATGCAGTTTGTACAGGAGGAAGTCACATTTTTGGGCCGTGTTCTCTCACATAAAAGCAGGAACTTGTCACTTCAGCGGATTGAAGCAGTTCTAAAAATCCCAAAACCAATCACAAAGAAGCAAATGATGTAATTTCTGGGTATGACAGGTTACTGCAGGGCTTATATTCCTAACTACTCCAAGCTTAAATCTCCTCTGCTCTGAAAGCAGCCTTGTCCTCTGCACCGGTGCTGAATTTGCCAAACTCTGACAAACCATTTATTGAAATGGGATGAAAAATCTGGTTTTATGTCATCTGTTTTGTTGCAATCTCACGGTGACAAATTGCAACTTGTGGCTTCATTTTCCAGTAAACTTGATGCAGTTGCAGCTGGTTTACCTGGTTGGCTGCGCTTTAGTGCTGCATCTGAGAAAGCAGCGTTAGCGTCACGTGACACTGTTAGCTACAATTCTCTGACAGCTTTTGTTCCACATTCTTTTTCTATCATCCTCCTGGAACAAAAGACTTTTATCAGCAGCAAGGTGGCTCAAATATTCTTCAATTTTATTGGACATGCCTAACATCACCATTCTGCTGCAGGTTTAAATTGAATCAGGTTTGTTATATCTTCTTAGTCAGGTGTTTAGCAGTCAGGCTCGTTACCACACCACTACTCTGAACTCATCTCTTTAACTGAGGCTTGTGAGTTGGTGGAAGGAAAAGCTGCGGTATCGACGCACGGACTGTGTCATGCGTCCCGAGGGGCATTGCTGGATTTGGTTAAAAATATTGGTACACAAATGAGTTTTCAATGGTAGCTAAAAATTACAGCAAAAAGTGTTTGATCTGTGCTTCTCACAACCCGTCTAAGGTTCCTGCACAGCCACAAGCTGGATATCCCTCTCCATAATTTCCATTCCAACATCTGTTGATGGTTTTTATTGAGCTGACACTTGCTGAAGGAAAGAAATATTGTCTAGTGGCTGTGGACATGTTTTCTAAGTATGTTGAAGCTTTTCCAACAAAACAGGCAGACAGCAGTGCTGTCACAGAAGCTTTATTGATGGAGATCCTTCCACGCTGGGAGTCCATGAGGTCATTTCCAGTGATAATGGGACACATTTTGTAAACAAAGCTCTACAGGAAATCAGCGAACGTCTGGATTTGCAATTAAGAACACATCGTTCTTATCATTCACAATCAAGGGGAGCTGTAGAAAAGGAAAAGGGCACTATGAAGAACAAACTGGCTAAATGTGAAGAAACCGGTTTGTCTTGGCCAAAACCTCTCTGGTTCTCATGTAGATGCAGATGAGAAATAGATCCAGAGGTAATCTCAGTTCTTTTGAAATCCTTTTTGGGAGACCTGTAAGTACGGGGGAGGACCCAGTTGTGAGAGCTGCATTCCCCTCAGTGGCTGATAAAATCCTGCACCAGTTCCAGCCAGGACAGTGGGTGCTGATCCGAGACACCAGAAGAGCCACTGGAGAGAAAAACGTTGGACCGGTCCGTTCCAGATCCTGCTGGTGACTCATACTGCTGTGAAGGTCCAAGGAAGGAACACCTGGAACCACGCCGAATCGCATGTGGCGTTTAAGGGAACACCACATGAGCAGCATCCGGGTCAGAACCCCCTGTCTAAAGGGGCTTCCAACGACCGCCCACCTGTCCCAGGCTGGTAACAGGGTAGTTTGAAGCACAGACGCCACTCTGGAGAGGCAGCGGGATTTATATTTTGTTTCTTGTTTCTGTTTTTTCAAAAAAGTAC
The DNA here is from genome assembly GCF_011125445.2 of Fundulus heteroclitus. NCBI lineage: Eukaryota > Metazoa > Chordata > Actinopteri > Cyprinodontiformes > Fundulidae > Fundulus > Fundulus heteroclitus. The sequence goes on along the minus strand of NW_023397197.1, from coordinate 412,758 downwards.
TAAATACCAGAAGAAAGGACAGTCCACTTTGAGCCAAGATCAACATGCAGCATTATAGAAGATTGAAGGTTTTAGAACTGGTGATTGGGTTTACTCTTCTTTTTATCCCTCCTGTGTTTATTGGGAAAAAGGTAGAGAAAGAACAATTTATGATTTACCCAAATAATCACCTAAATCATACCAATTGGCTGACTCGAAAGGAGACCCATCACTTCAGTTATCATGATCATGCTGATAACAACTGGTGGAAACTAGAGCATCAGACTATACGGAAAATGAGAAATTACCATTGTTATATGTGTTCTTTGCTTCCACATGCTTTTGATAACCAAACATTGTTAGTCACGGTTCCCATTGACACTGCCTGTACCACTTTTTTCCCTAGTCATCAATCTGGCAGGTTAGTGGAGACCATTTACGTGGGTAAAGAGGTTTTACCCACGTAAATGGTCGCATGGTCGCATAAGACTGAAAAGAGGTTTGTAAGTTTTCTGATATGACTGATATGCAATTTGTCCATGCATTCATGGACAAACTGCACACACTCACTCAGACACACACAACTGATGCTCAATTCTAAATAGACTCACACGTGACACAAGCCTCTAATGTAACCCCTCTGCTGGAATGTTGTCTCGTCATATGTGCTTTTCTAGTGCTGAGGTTTTTTACATATTTCAGACTCTACCCTGTAAAAGTAAAAAGTGTAAAATATGCCTATTTTCCCTCTCCCTCCACAAATGTGGCTCCTATCTTTCCATAGAGTTAAAGGCAGCGCCCTAAGGAAACCACGTCACGGTGGTGTCCTTGGCAGTCGAAGAAATGCTCCTAACAGCTGCGTTATTTTGGCACGCAAGGCCTCAGTCATCCATTCCCCCCAAATGTATATGATGTATGCAATGGATGGTTGTACTGAAACTATAATTTCAATTACAATGTAAAATGTAGTTGACAGTAAAGATACATTGATGGATTGTTTCCACATCCAAGGACACAGAGAGGAAGAGAGGAGTTGAGTTAGATAGGAACTGGATGGTACCAGTGACTGCACTCTGAAGATTATTTCCACTTTCTTTTTTATCCCAGAATGTATAAAAGTTTAGTGTGTTCTTTTTCTCTTTAATCTGTTTCCTGAGTGCTTTAGGGGACAGAGACATTCAAACACTTCTTTCCTTTGAATTAAATAACTTACAAAGACAAAGATGCATCTTTTCTTTCCACTTAATCGATAATTATTAATATCCACTACAAGACCATCATGACGAGCCTGCCAGGATTTGCACCATCACCTTGAATCTTTCCACTGTGTGACACTGCATTGAACTATTCCTAGTTAACCTTTAGACTTATTTAAATAAACTATACAATTGATCTGACTGTAACCCAGATAGTAAAAACAGAAGAGATGTATAACATACTAAATAGCAAGGATAGGTTAATTTATTATATCCTTTTATTTCAATTAACATTTCAAAGTTCATATACAGTTATTAAAAATATGTTGGCATTGATTGAAATAAGTTATTTTTATTTTGTGGGGAATGGCAGGCGAAAATGTACTTTTCTACAGGAGTACGGTCTGAAAGTAGCACAGATGTGGGGGAAAAGAGAGAGAAGAGAAAAAGTGGGGTTAAGCATGAGAGGAGACAGCGGAGGAGGAGCAGGTAGCTGATGTTGAAGTGAGTAAGCTCAGACTTATCGTAAAGAGAAGTCATAATATCCAGTATGCAAGTTAGCAGTACACAGTAGAGTTTAGATGAGAAGCTGTGGGACGGTGTGCTTGTTTTTCTTTGTCGCTGTGTGACAGCTGTCCCAACTGTCACACAGAGACAGGAAGGGTAACAGTTTTCTGTTCTTCCTTAATATTACTTTATATATTAATTTGAGTAGTTTAGATTCTTATCTTTAAAATTGTTTTCATTAGTCTGACTCTTTAGTTAACTATTTGCAGTGCACACATTTAGTTAACTTTGTTTGTCAGTTCTCTTGTATTTTTTGTTAAATGCATCAAATTAATTTCTTTAAGTTACCAGTTTCCTCTGGACCTGCTGCTGAAATCATACAGATGAGCTCCAGCTGATGTCCTTATATGGCTGTCAAGCTTCCTCAGCGGGTCGTTCCATTTGTTTGGCAGGGGAAGGGGAAATTTGGCCTTTAGTTTAATTTTACTATTTCTTTAATGTTTCTTCTTTTTGTAACTTGTTTTAATTCTGATATTTTTTCAATTTAAAGATTTAGTAATGTTCTGACCAGTATTTGTTTAATTTCTTGTGTGTTTAATTACCCCTGTGTGGGAATTAGCAGTGGTCTGATCAGCCACTATTTAAGTTCCCCTCATGTCTCCTTTGTTAGGTCAGTTTTGTGCTTCAGTTCTTTGTGTTACTACCTGAGTTGTAGTTTGTTATGTTGACCTCAGTTTTTGGGACCCAATTTATAATTTTTGAACAATTTTTGTAATAAATTAAGAATATATTTTGAAAATTTTCAACGTCTCTTTGGTTGGTCTATGTAAAACCTTCATTTACTCAAGAGTTAGAGTGAAGCTAACCTAGCTGTTCACTAACCTGGACTTGAATCTTCCCACTGTGGGACACTGCATTGAACTATTCCTAATTAACATTTAGACTTATTTAAATGAACTATACAATTGTTTTGACTGTAACCAAGATAGTAAAAATAGAAGAGATGTATAAAATAATAAATGGCAAACCTGGGCTACTGTAAGCTGGTTTTTCGCTGCTAGAGTGGAACTTAAAGGGCTTGCAGAAGACGGTTACCGCACTGGATAACGAGTGACAGACTCCAGATAGTCACTCTGAGAACCCACATCGCTCAGAGTACATCTGGCAACGTGGGAACTGAGGGCCAGTAGATGTGGAGCACATAGAGCACCTGGAAACCACACAACTGCATCATTCCTGAAATGCTGTTTCTTTGGATCGCTTGGAGGTCCTTCTGGACACAGGAAGAAGTATTGCCCAGATTTATATGTAGAAAATCACGATTACACAAGATACTGAGTTATGCTTTAATATTATGCTTTTTGAGTGAAAAGGCTCTGGACTGTGGAGTTGGTCGGACTTCTACATTCCTGGGCATTTTCCACAGGCCTGCAACATCGGGGGTATTTTTGCCGGCATTAGATTTAGTCTTTACCATAGTAAACTATGACTGGCGTTGTACACTGTGTATGCAGATTCATTGTACGGTTGGAACAATGCTATGTTTTTTCTGTTTTGCCTACATTCTTAAAATCTGCCATTCCCCTATTTTATAATTATTTTTATCAAAGGAGGGTTACTATGGTCTACTTTACATGGTGTATAGTGTAATTTACTTTAGTTGTGTCCAATGCTGATTGATCCAAAAGCATTTGAGAGAGATTCAAATTAAATAGTATGAGGGTATACCGAGACAAAGAACCCAAAACACATTTATTTAAAGGAGAAGTCAGGTCAAAATCAGAATTCAAACTGCTGAAAGTACTTTAAATATAAAATTATTACATACTGTTCAATAAATGATGAGCTTTTTTAATTAAGAGTAATTTTCATTTGAAGGTCCCCTTGTAAATAAAAACCTGTTTTCATGCCGACATATTTTTTTAACCTCTTAAACAAAGTTAGACATTGTTGGTGCCATTTTTCTATTCAGTAATTTACGCTCATATTTAGTTATTATTTTGGATATGTTTAGTATTGACCTGTCCAGGGTGTACCCCGCCTCTCGCCCAGTGAACGCTGGAGATAGGCACCAGCACCCCCCGCGACCCCATGAGGGATAAGCGGTTTGGAAAATGGATGGATGGATGGATGTTTAGTATTTACATATCATAGAATATTTAGGATTGCATTATAACTATTACTGATTTATTATGTTTATAATTTCCCTTTAGTTTAATATGCATTAAGTTTAATGATTAAAATTATCTTGAATAGATAGCCGATAGGAACTGACGCTGAGTGATGACGTTGCGAAGCTCGCGCGTCTCTGGAATATAAAAAAAAAAACTGATGTGGGTTTGGCTTACTGAAAATAAAGACGGGGCGAACACACTGTTTTCTACTGTCGTTCAAACTTTACCACGCGTAGACTCGTTCATTTGCATTCATCAAAAGAAAGAAATGGTCAACATTTTAAGCATGGACATTTAGCCACTACAGACATGGTATTAAGCATTTTAATTTAAAGTGATACTAATTTTACATTTTAGTGACATAAAAAGACAACAAATAAGCATTAAAGTACGGTTTATGGGTCGGGTTCTGCAATGTTATAAGATGAGTATAAAACTCATCTTTAGAACCAATCTCTGTTCAAAATGGTGATCTGCACCGCCTAATCTACCTTCAGCAGTTATCATCAGTTATTGCAACCGTAAACTGCAGAAAATACGGACAGAGCAGCTCCTTCTGAGTTTACTCTGCTCCCGTCAGGATGAGCTGAAGAGCGTTAAGAGGCGGAGGGATATTTCAGTGTCACTTAATTTAGAGCCGAAACAAGCGATCTCACTTTCAAAAACAAGCCCAAAAAACTGCAAACCGCAACTCATGAAATTTACAATCGACTTTAGAAAAATTAGACCAAAGTCGCATAAAATAGGTGAGCTTCGCAACAGTGAGCATTCTTTCTAAGTGTGTCGTATCCCTCCACCCCTCTGGTCGGGTAAACAAATGTCCTGGCAAATTCTACATTATAAAAAAGAACAACCTACCAAAAAGTCTCGTTCTCATCTCATCTTAAAGACATTCTTCTTTGAAATGTTGGCTACAAACGACGTGTTTTCTCTCTGGCCAGAAGTTAAATGGCAAATCCTCTCTTTTCAAGGAGGTAATCCAAAAAAAAGAACCCATGGTGGATCATGAATCGGAAAGGTGAAAAAAATAATGTTTTTTACACTTTTACCCAATGTATTGGAACATCCAACTGCCATGCACGTGAACATTGTTGCTTTAACAATAGCTCTCATGAATTTCAATGGTGACGTCTTCTCAAAATCGGAAATAATTGTTGTTGATTGCAGTTGAGTACAAACAGTTCCTTTTGAATTAGCTTGTAGAGCGCAGTGCCTCACCGCACAGAGACATCACAGGATGTGATGTCGGGCGGCCATTATTGCCCAAATATGGGCAATAATGGCCGCCCCTGTAAACAGTGATTGAGACGACAATCAATAAGAAAATGTTCTTTTCTTATTGATTAGTTAGTTTTAGGTATAGCTAATGATTCACTGATTTTTCCTTGTTGACCGGACTTCTCCTTTAATAACATTGCTTAACGGAGGGCTACATGACTGCAAGTGATAAGAGGTGTAGGAGGGGGATGGGTGGGATTTAATTGAAGAGGTTTTGATATGGGGTCATAAATCAGTCTTAACTTTGTCATAAAGTACCTCTATACCTTTTTTTTCCTCCATACCTGAGAGCTTCCAGTCTCCAGTGTGGATCCTTCAGTCCAGCCAACAGCAGCTTCACTCCTGAGTCTCCTGGATGATTGTAGCTCAGGTCCAACTCTTTCAGATGGGAGGGGTTGAAGCTCAGAGCAGAGACCAGAGAAACACAGCCTTCCTCTGAGACCAGACAGCCTGACAAGCTGCAGACACACAATTACGAATTATTTTAACACGAGAAAGTGGTGCTCAAGAAACCTTTGCTCAGTTGATTTTAAGAAATATAAAATATAAATCAAACAGTTTTTGTTCTGTAGGTAATAAAAAGTAACATTTGACACATAAACAGATGAATCCTGACTAGCGCTCCACTGGGATGGAAACTCTGCCAACAGACACAAACTCTGCAGAAGGTTCTGGCTTTAAGCCAGGTCTAAACAGTGCACTGATATAAAAATGTAAGCCTGTCAAACATATAAATAGTGTAAATATTAAGAGGTACAATGTACAGTATTTGCAGATATAAGATATATTACTGTATTGATTGTTAAATATGTGTGTAAATATTTTATATTGTAGGACAGAAACTGTAAATATTGTACAGTGTCAAAAATGGGGATTTTTAGTGATTATTAATGTCAATAAACTTATATTTCCATCAACTTTTTAACAGGTAATAAACAGAAATCTGGTTTTAACAGGATGGAGAACTTTGTACCTGAGAGTTTCCAGTCTGCAGTTTGGACTCTCCAGTCCAGCAGAGAGAAGCTTCACTCCTGAATCCTGCAGGTTGTTGTTCCTCAGGTCCAGTTCTCTGAGACTGGAGGACTGGGAGCTGAGAAATGAGGACAGAGCTTCACAGCTTCTCTCTGAGAGGTTACAGCCACTCAGTCTGAGGAGACAGGGAGAAACATCTGCTATTAAACAATTTATCAGAGATATTGTTGATTTCTTTACAGTCACCAATGTTTTCCTTGGAAAGATTGACGGATCTGTCTGATTTTACACGTCTATATGTTGCCTTTTGTTGTGAACTGGTTCATTATGAATAAACTAAAGCAACATGAATCAATATTTACCTCATTAGCAGATTTCTCACTACCAGAAATAAAAGCAGCAACAATCTGTGTCCTTACAGAGCTTTGTTGGAGGCTTTAACCACTGGCAGCAGCCTCAGGAGAACCTCCTCTGAAGCAGAGTATTTCTTCAGGTCAAACACATCCAGATCTTCTGCTGATGACACTAAGATGAAGCCCAGAGCTGACCACTGAGCAGGAGACAGTTTATCTGTGGAGAGACTTCCTGAACTCAGAGACTGTTGGATCTCCTCCACTAGAGAACGATCCTTCAGTTCATTCAGACAGTGGAACAGATTGATGCTCTTCTCTGCAGACACGTTCTCACTGATCATCTCCTTGATGTACTGAACTGTTTCCTGATTGGTCTGTGAGCTACTTCCTGTCTGTGTCAGCAGACCTTGTAGGAGTCTCTGATTGGTCTGCAGTGAAAGTCCCAGGAGGAACCGGAGGAACAAGTCCAGGTGTCCATTTGGACTCTGTAATGCCTGATCAACAGCTCTCTGGTGAAGAGACTTTGGTTTAGGTTTCTTAGAAAATAAAAACTTCTTAGATGTTTGTGTTTCTTCCATCAGGTTGAGACCATGATTTATGAAGGTCCGATGAACATGAAGAGCAGCCAGAAACTCCTGAACACTCAGATGGACGAAGCAGAACACCTTGTCCTGGTACAGCCCTCTCTCCTCTCTAAAGATCTGTGTGAACACTCCTGAGTACACTGAGGCTGCTCTGATATCGATGCCACACTCTGTCAGGTCTGATTCATAGAAGATCAGGTTTCCTTTCTGCAGCTGATCAAAAGCCAGTTTTCCCAGAGACTTGATCATCTTCCTGCTCTCTGGACTCCAGTGTGGATCTGTTTCAGCTCCTCCATCATACTTGACCTTCTTCACTTTGGTCTGAACCACCAGGAAGTGGATGTACATCTCAGTCAGGGTGCTGGGCAGCTCTCCTCCCTCTCTGGTCTCCAACACGTCCTCCAGAACCGTAGCAGTGATCCAGCAGAAGACTGGGATGTGGCACATGATGTGGAGGCTTCTTGATGTCTTCATGTGGGAGATGATCCTCCTGGCCTGCTCCTCATCTCTAAATCTCTTCCTGAAGTACTCCTCCTTCTGTGGGTCAGTGAACCCTCTGACCTCTGTCACCATGCCAACACACTCAGGAGGGATCTGATTGGCTGCTGCGGGTCGTGCGGTTATCCAGAGGCGAGCAGAGGGAAGCAGTTTCCCCCTGATGAGGTTTGTCAGCAGAACATCCACTGAGGTGGACTCTGTAGCATCAGTCAGGATCTCCTGGTTCTGGAAGTCCAGAGGAAGTCGACTCTCATCCAGACCATCAAAGATGAACATAACCTGGAAGTGTTCAAAGTTGCAGATTCCTTTGGTTTCAGTAAAGAAGTGATGAACAAGGTCCACCAAGCTGAACTTTTTCTCTTTCAGCACATTCAGCTCTCTGAAGGTGAATGGAAATATGAAGTGGATGTTCTGGTGGGCTTTGTCTTCAGCCCAGTCCAGAGTGAACTTCTGGCTTAAGACTGTTTTCCCAATGCCAGCCACTCCCTTTGTCATTACTGTTCTGATTGGTTGATCTCTTCCAGGTGGGACTTTAAAGATGTCTTCTTGTCTGATGGTTGTTTCTGGTCTGTGTGGTTTCCTGGATGCTGTTTCAATCTGTCTGACCTCATGTTCCTCATTGACCTCTCCAGTCCCTCCCTCTGTGATGTAGAGCTCTGTGTAGATCTGGTTGAGAAGGGTTGGACTTCCCGCTTTAGCGATCCCCTCAAACACACACTGGAACTTCTCCTTCAGACCAGATTTAAGTTTATGTTGAATTGGAGCAATATGTTCTAAATTAACACAAAAAGTGAAATCAGAAAAGAAACCAAGTGATCTGAAGATGGTCTGAATAAATGTGATTCCATCTCTTTATCTGTAAATGTGTGATTTATGCATCAGGTTAAATCTTTGTAGAAATCCTCTTACTGCTCTGCAGACGGTCAGCCAGCTCCTCCTGCTTCATCCTCCTCAGGAAGTTCAGAGTGATCTTCATCAGTGCCTCTCTGCTGCTCCTCCTCTGCTCTTCATCCTCACCTTCCAAAACCTCCTCATCATCTCTCTGACTCTCTGAGCAGTCTGGGTCATCTGGACTCAGAACCTTCTGGAACTTCTTCAGCTCCTTCTTCACAAAAGTGACCATGTTGTCCTCCAGCAGCTAGAACAGAATAATAAATGAAGGACACATCAGACTGAGATCATGGATCCAAACATCAGAACCATGTTGGACAGACTGACGGTCCACTGGTCCACAAAGTCCAGCATGGAGACGACTGAACAGAACCAATGGAAAAATTGTTGTTGTACATGTACAGACCATAAATATGGAGTCCAGCTGGGTTTGAGGCTGCCGGGCAGATGGACCTCTGAGAACCTCTGAGTTCTGCTGATCCACTCTGTGGAGGAACCAGAACAATTAGAAAGAAAGGATATATTCATCCAGCAGTTTTCATAGATGAATTCCCCAAGAGCTTCACAGTAAAAGTCCTCAAGACAGAAAAACTGAAATGAACACGACACAAAGAAGTCAACAAGAGGAAGAAGAAATAAAAAAGCTTGCAGATGACTTTGTAAAAGTATAAAAATTTCAACACGTGTGTCTGCACTACTTTCAGAAAGGTTTCCTACTCACAGTTCATTCTGAGGCCTTATTCCTAAACTCAAAAGCAAATTTAGAGGAGCAGACTAAAGCTGACTTCAAAGACCTTTTGCTATAAGCTTCTACTTTGAAGGTATTCCTCTGGATCCAAAGCACTGGGCTGTTGTCCCTCTGTGGACCTTAGTGGAACATTGTGAGGCTGTGCCACAGGGAACCCTCTAAGCTTTTCTTACAGACTACCTACAGCCAGCCTCATCTGGTCTTCTGCCCCCTGGAGAGACTTCAGCTCCATGGTATAAAAGATGTACAGCAGAGAGGAGATAAACAGGGTAGAGAAGCCAAGGGCGGCCAGCAGGTAGAAGGATATATGAGGGAAAGGCTGCTGGGTTCGCAGAGCGAAGCAGGGAACTTCTGCTATGGCCAGCTCCAGGAAGAGCAGAGCCAAACCCATCAATCCAGTGCATGCAGCACATCCTCTCAGCACAGTGCAAGCCCATTTTGACTTCTGCGCGTGCCTCGGTTAGAGTGTCAACCAGCTCAGCTAGCTTCTCTGCGGGACTGTCCTGAGTCTTGTCACTTCCAGTCTGAGCTGGAATGTGAGATTCTAGCGATAACTCAGCAGTGAGAGCCTCCTGATCAGAATATGGGAGAGGATGGCCAGAAATGGAGCTTTTGTTGGTTGACATGAAATCACAATAAACGGCGGCTTTGGAGGAACCCTTGAACAAGATGTAGTGGATCCAAATACCTTTCTCAAAGGGGACGAGCTATTTTTTACTGATGAAGAGGTCATCTGCAAATAAAGTCATACCATTTTCACACCCATGAAATTTAGCTGTTTCTACTCAAGAGTCCCTCAGTCCAGTGTAAGACATCAGTAGTCTGCAGCCGACTTCTTAAGGGTGCATGTTGATGTCACCTCCCACAATGACTACATCTGCTCCTGTAGACGTATGGTGGATGAACTGCTGCGGCTCCCAGGCCTGGACCACTCTGTGGGACAGGTAAGACTCCTTCTCTCTGCTGTATTCTGCATACAGTTGTGTGACATAGACGTTTGCAGTCAGGGCCGCCAGATTTAGAATTGCCATTCCAACGGCTTTGCCTCCAAACCAGTCCCCATGGTGAGCCGTGTAAGCGTAACCGTTCAAAGAGTAGCGATAAAGGGACATGTCAAGGATTTGGAGTTTGGAAAGAATGGCCAGTCCACTTCCTGTGACTCCGCTTTTGAAGTAATGAGAGTTACGATGAGTAGAGGCCAGCTTCGTTTTCAAGTAGAGAAAGTCCTTCTCACTCCACACCTCTTGCAGTAAGATGACTTTGTTAACGGCGTGACTTCCTCATTGCGTTCTGCATTAGACAATGTAGCTCCCTTGGAAAAAGAAGGTGATTATTCAGAGGAAGCTGACTCCCTGGTTTAATTCAGAGCTGCGTTCCTTGAAGCACAATGTTAGGAAATTGGAGAGAAAATGGCGCTCTACACACCATAAGGAATCTTACCTAATCTGGAAAGACAGTCTACTGTTGTATAAAAAGACCCTTCGCAGAGTTAGAGCAGCATATTTTTCATCATTTATTGAGGAGAACAAAATAATCCTAGATTTCTCTTCAGTACAGTTGCCAAACTTACACAGAGTCATAGCTCCGTTGATCCATCCATTCCCATAGCTCTTAGCAGTAATTATTTTATGGGATTCTTCTTAAATAAAATTGATTCCATTAAAAATAAAATAATTGGCATCCTCCCAAACATGATTACCTCGTCCTCAGTAAGTAAGGCAGCGTTGGCGGAATCTTTAGAACCTGTGCGGTGTTTGAACTGTTTAGAAGCAGTAGAGCTTTCTGAGCTATCTAAAATTTTAGCTTCATCTAAACCTTCTACCTGTATGTTAGACCCAATCCCAACCAAGTTGTTTAAGGAGGTATTCCCTTTGATCAGTGGTCCTATTTTAGACATGATTAATCTATCCTTGGTAAATGGATATGTACCACAGGCTTTTAAAGTAGCTGTTATTAAACCTTTACTTAAGAAACCATCTCTTGATCAAGATGAGTTAATAAATTACAGACCTATATCTAATCTTCTTTTCTTATCTAAAATTCTTGAGAAAGTAGATGCTAATCAACTTTGAGAACATTTACAAAGTAATGACCTACTTGAGGAGTTTCAGTCAGGCTTTAGAGCTCATCATAGCACTGAAGCAGCTCTGGTGAAGGTCACTAATGATATTCTCATGGCCTCAGATAATGGACTTGTGTCTACACTTGTCCTGTTAGATCTCAGTGCTGCATTTGATACAGTTGATCACAATATTCTCCTACAAAGACTTGAACATACTGTAGGGATTAAGGGGAAATCATTAGGCTGGTTTAAATCTTATCTGTCGGACAGATTCCAGTTTGTTCATGTTAATAATAAATCTTCCTCAAACTCTAGGGTCACCTGTGGAGTACCACAGGGTTCAGTCCTTGGACCAATTCTCTTTACTATATATATGCTTCCGATTGCCAAAATTATCAGACAACATGGGATTAATTTCCACTGTGTATGCTGATGACACTCAGCTACATTTATCCATAAATCCAGATGAATCCAATCAATTACTTCAACTACAGTTATGTCTTGATAACGTTAAAAGCTTGATAACTTCAAATTTCCTGCAGTTAAATTCTGAAAAGATGGAGGTGTAATCTTTTGACTTCTTGACCTCAAACAATAAACTTCTTAATCAATCACTTAATCTGGATGGCAATAACTTGGCCTCTGGTAATAAAGTAAAAATCTTGGTGTTATTTTTAACCAAGACATGTCATTTAATTCCCATATTAAACAGGCTTCCAGAGTTTCCTTTTTTCACCTCAGGAATATCACCAAAATTAGAAAGATTCTGTCCAGGGGTGATGCTGAAAATCTAGTCCATGCATTTGTTACTTTAAGACTGGACTATTGTAATTCTTTACTATCAGGAAGTCCACAAAATGCAGTTCAAAGTCTTCAGCTGATCCAAAATGCTGCAGCAAGAGTTCTGATGAAAATCAACAAGAGGGATCGTATTGCTCCAATTTTAGCTTCCCTTCATTGGCTTCCTGTTAAATCAAGAATAGATATTTCTTTGTTTCTGAGAGGCGCCCGTCGCTTGCGCCCTCCCACACGCCCTGTTGTGCCCATGTGGGACCTCTCTCTTGTCCTCGCCGCCCTGCGATCTCCTCCGTTTGAACCATTGGCGGAGGCGAGCCTTGAGTGCGTGTCGAAAAAGACAGCTTTTCTTCTCGCCATGGCTTCAGCGAAACGGGTGGGTGAGCTCCATGCGTTGTCTGTTCATAAGGACGAAGAAAGAAGAAAGAAATGGATAATTTCAATGAAAAGAGCGCAGGCAGACACTCCCAATGGACTGGGGGAGCCATCATACCACGACAGAATTTGCAGTCTACACTTCATCTCCGGTAAATACAACTTAATTCTGCACTAGTCATTGTTCTACTTAAATAGTGGCGGAGGGGAGGTGGCGATCGCTAGACGGGGCCGGGAGAAGCGAAGTTGATGCGCTGCAGCAGCAGCACCCCGCACCATTTTAGTTTTCTTCGTGCAATCAGTGTCCAATAATGTTCACCAGACTCTGGGTCCCCGAGCAAGACCCTTAATAGAATAGAATAGATTAGAATTAAACTCTATTGTCATTGCACTGTCACAAGTACAAAGCAACAAAATGTGTTCTCTGCTTTTAACCCATCACCCTTGGGGAGCAGTGGGCTGCCACTGTGCGGCACCCGGGGAGCAATCTGGGGTTAAGCATCTTGCTCAGGGACCAAGAGTGCCAACACTGGGGATCAAACCAGGTACATGCATCCTTCTCTGAGTGCAAGCACACTGCTCTAACCACTAGGCCACGACCTCCCAAAAATGTAACAGGTCATTTCCAGAACCTCAGACCCCGACTGAGGAGACCGGTCCATACTAGGGGTGGTGATTGGCTAAAATATCACAACATGATTCCTTGCAGTGAAATCAGGATTTTATTAGTTTCCCAAAGTAACAATAAAGCTGTTGAAGAAAAATCTAGAGAAGCATTTAGACCAGAGCATTTCTGACCCATTTTAATGAGTTGCTGCAGTTCTGCTAACTTGTCTGAAGCTCAACTGAAATGTAATAAATCCATTGAGATATTTAAGAGCTGAAGAACAGCTGCAGCTCTAAACTCCTGTGAGGGAACAACACAGAGTCTCTGGTTCTGATCCCAGTGATTGTTCCAGCTCCAGCTGAGAAGAACTAAAACTCTTCAGTCACTAAAACTGAGGAAGGCTTTCAGATACGATGACAAAACGGTTCAGGAACAAAGAAAGAAAGTCCAGTTGGTTCCATGTTGGATTTGATTCAATCACTATGAATATGGGAGAGGGACTAAACAGTCCAGTTAGCTCATTAACATGGAACAGAACCAATCAGAGTGAGTGTCACGGCTGTTGCCGTCATATTTGTGTTTCCTTCTTTTTTCTTTCTCATTTCTAAGTAGGCTGCATGTTCCTGTAGAAAGACCCGCCTACTTCCTGCTTTCTAGGGTGCTGACCTCAATCCCCTCTATAGGGTAGTTCACGCGTGACGTCCTGCGTGACGTCGGCGCTACATCCGGGTCCCGCTGGTAGGCAAAAACAGAGCTGCTCTCGTCTACAACATGACAAAACGGGTGATTTAGAGCGTACTTTTAGTTCGTTTATTTTTGTAATCTAAGCAATGCCTACGACTTGTTGTGCTCCCGGTTGCACAGAGAGGCATTCCAAATCGTTGGATGTACGTTTCTGTCGTTTACCGAAGGAGGAAGGACGCAGAAAGAATTGGATATTTTCAATGAAAAGAGCGCAGGCAGATAATCCCAATGGACTGGGGGAGCGATCATACTACGACAGAATTTGCAGTCTACACTTCATCTCCGGTAAATACAACTTTATTCTGCTCTAGTCATTGTTCTGCTTAAATAGCGGCGGAGGGGAGGTGATGATCGCTACACGGGCCGCAGAAGCGGCTGCTACAGCAGCAGCAGCCATTGTCTGAAGCAGCAGCAGCAGCAGCAGCGGCTTCTCCGGCCCGAGTAGTGTTTACGCAGCAGCGGCTACAGCTGCTGCTGCTAGCAGTAAGTAAACTGCTGCTAGCAGCAGCTTACTTACTGCTGCTAGCAGAAGCTTACTTACTGCTGCTTACTTACTGCAGTAAGTAAGCTGCTGCTAGCAGCAGTAGCAGCAGCAGTAGCAGCAGTAAGCTGCTGCTGCTAGTACTTCTGTGTTTACGCTGCAATGTCGCCGACACCGCCACCCATTTTAACAAGACAAAAACACCTAAATAATCCGTAGTGAAAAATGTTTTTTTTTAACCTACCGGGCCTCTGCTGAGACGCGGTCTGTGTCCGACGCCGCTTTGTGCTGTTGCACAAACATGTCTGAACATCCATCCATCCATTTTCTGACCGCTTAATCCCTCATGGCGTCGCGGGCGTTGCTGGAGCCTTTTTCCTGATATAAAATAATTGCAGCCGTCCAGTGGTTTCATGGCTTTCATGCTCTCTCGTCTGTACTGGCCTGCCGTGTTTATAAGGCAGCTGTATGTCGCGGTACGGAACAGTTGGCCAGCATTTCACAGACTCGCTCCGTCCCTTCAGGCTTTTGCTGTGTGGATCTGGCAATCTGATACCATCAACCATCAACTTACTCTTAAAACGATCTTGTAGTACGTTATCTAAAGAAGAAAAATACGTGGAGAACTCGTGAGTTTCTCTGTTTGCGTCCGCCATTGTGTTCGTCTTTTGCCTACCGGTCCGGCGCGCATGCGCGAAAAACCCGCATCAAAACAATAACAATGAACTGGTCTATTGGTTCCACCTCAACCAATGGCTCGTCACCACCTACAATCACCTCCTACTCATAAGGAGAGCCAACCCGTTGATTGAGGCAGCTTGTCACAGCCAGTTGACTTGTGTGCCTCGTGTGAACCAGACATTGTTAGTTAGTAGCTGCATTCGTGCTTAGTGGAGTGGCTCATTTAAGTTTATGGTTACCCATTTTGGTTTGTGTTTAGTAGCCTGTGCCAGTATCTTTTGTTGTGTTTGATTTATGTGCATTTATTACCTTGAGGCCAAGAAGAGGGTGGAATTAGGGCCAGAGTTCTTACTGAGTTTTTCTATGTTAGTCTCATTAGGTGTAGTGGGTGCTGTGCTCTCTGTGTTTTTTAGTAAGAATCTCCTCTGTTTAAATGTATAGTTAGGCACAATCCTCCTTTTGAGGATCTCTTTTATTTAATTAGGCGCCCGCCTATGCATTGAAAATGCATGGCGGAGGCCTTATATTATCCACCCAATAAGGATTTCTTTATTAGGCGCCCGCCTATGCATTGAAAATGCATGGCGGAGGCCTTATGCTATGCACCTAATAAGGGTTTCTTTATTATTATAGTACCGTTAATGAAGCCCGAACTGTAGGCTCTACCCCCACATACTATATATCGAAACGTTGGTCTCGAGGCCGCGATCAGGGCTTTTTGTACTTGACGCCGTTTCGGCTTACGTTTGGAACAAAATTCACAAAAAACCACTTCTTCAACACAAAATTCACCAAAAACCACTTCTTCAACACAGTTGACCTTTCAAAAATGCGCGGCTGAGCACGGCACTGGTGTTGTGGGGGAGTGGGTTAGGTGTTGGGCTGCAAAGCAAAAGATCCTAGGTTCGACTCCAAGCCGTGCCAATTTCAGAGAATAACATTTTCACCCAATATTTAATTTCCCTTTGGCTTTAAAAAACGATTTTTTCACATTAGCCAGATTAATTTATCCAGCATATATCTTAAATATACCAAATACTACAATAAAACATAATCAAATTCATCAGTAGAAAAAGGAGGAACAAACGTTATTGATTTTAAAGTGATTAATGTCGTGATTAAATTAAAATGGCTGCAGACTTTTATTAAAAATTAAAAGAATTTATGGTTTATTTTCCCTTCACAACTTTAAAAAAAAAATTGGAGGAAGGAATTTCTCTTAAGATGTAACTTTGATCCGGCAAAATTACCGATTAAATTGTCAGACTACCACAGAAGCATTCCAAAAATATGTTAAAAGTTTTCATGTCTTGATTAAGTTACTGGAAAATAACCGTAAATTAACAAAATAAATTTGATTTGTAACAAATGGGGACCACGGGCAGTTTGTTTTGGATGGATTTGCCTTATGATGACGTCATCGGGAAGCGCCCGAGTCGATCTGACCAGCCGAGTTGGAGCCGTTTTACACAGCTGATCATCAACAATTTTTTCGGATTTCCAGAGGACTTCACCATTGACATTCGCAGGAGCTATTGCTGAAGCAACAAAGCCCACGTACATGGCCATTGGATGTTCCAACACAACTGGTAAAATTGGAAAAAACATTGCTTATTTCAACTTTCCATGAGCTAACCGGGCTCGTAGCTGGATTGCCATCTTGAAGAGAGCTGGCCAGAGAGAAAACACGTCATATGCAGTGACCATTTCGAAGAAGAATGTTTTGAACATGACATGAGAGCAAGGATTTTCGGTAAGTTATTTTTAAATTTTAAATTTTTACATTAGAATTTGCAGGGATTTTACAGACCAGAGGGGCGGAGGGATACCACATGTGATGTGATATCCCTCCGCCCCAGCATGTGCTGAAAGCTTTTATATTTTAATATTTATAGAATAATTACCACCTGGGGGGGCAAATATATAACTTAAGTCACTTCAGCGATCTCTCCTCCGCTGTGTGTGTGTGTGTGTGTGTCTGTCGGCAAATCCGTGCTGCGCGGAGCGCGCCGCGAACACACACACACACACACACACACACATTGAGCGCGCAGCAAGACAGGTATTAAGCGTTTAAACACATAAACCTACAAATACTGCATAAACTTTACTAAAAAAATGTTGCGTTTCGAAACGGTCGCAAGCGCATGCGCACTGTAGCTCACAGCCGGACTGCTTTTGCTCCGAGTCCGACTAAAGACGTTACAAGATTACGCAGAGCAAGAGGTGGTCCCGACGACAGTCATTCTTCAGGTAAGTTATTATTGCGCTGCTTTAAAACATAGAGGTATTTGAAATAAACAAACAACGCTTGGTCTTGGGGGGAATAAAAGCCAGGCGCCCCGCGGTCTTTATAATATGGTGGTTGGGAGGGGGGGAGACTGCAGTTTAGCATAGTAGCATATGAAGTCTTCTGAATTGAGCGCGTCGGAACCAATCTGAGCGCGCAGCGAGACAGGTATTCAGCGTTTAAACATCACATGCGCGCTCAACTTTCAAACTGTGCTCAAACACTACCCTCGCGCTCGGCTCTGTTTGCTCGTGTGCGCAACCTTCTCTCCTTCCAGGCTAAACGCCAGGTGTGCGCTCGATCGTTTGTTAATCCGTTTGCTTGGTTCTGTCTCACTGATTTCGATTATACACTGGAGTGCGGATTTTGCCGAAAAACTGAAGTCCCTGGCCGCCATCTTTCTACTCCCTACTCTCACAGAATCCCATAGGATTTGGCCGCCATCTTGCTACTCCCTACTCTCTGGTGAGGCTTAGTTGCTAAAGGAGGCCGATCTGACACATGGCCTTTGGTGAGTTTTGGTGACATTAAGTATTGGCACTAGGGTTGGGTATTGTTAGGAACCTCACGATTCGATTCGATTTCGATTATTGCTGTTGCGATTTGATTCGATATTGATTTAAAGTTGTGAAGACACAAATGATTTTATATAATGTTGACATTTTTAAAATATTTATTTTCATACAAACTTCTGTAACATCACATTTCTGAGCAAAGAAACAAACTTGTTAATGCAATGTGCTTAAAGTAGAAAACTGTTCTTAGTAAACAATAAAAAATAAAGTGCATGTAAAATAAAATTAGGCATAGCTTATCTCTTGAAAGTCTAATATAAATAAAAATGCATTTCAATAACATCTGTGCATATGTGTGCAGATTTAAACACAAATCATAGGGTTGTATTCAACTGAATTACACTGAATAAGTTTAGTGCTTGTAAACATTCTTAGCTTTTCAATATGTAGTGATTAACCTCTAATTTTTAAACATATCTTAAACTGAACTATAGTACTGTAGCCAGAAATAAAGAATTGTACTGTAACAGTACAGTTCTTCATTTCTGGTTACAGACTAAGTAGGCACGTGGAGATTCTTGTTTAGAAAAAGCAGCTGATCCACATGCTCAGGCTTCAATGCACTTCTCTGGGCTGTGACTATGTCACCTACTGTGGAAAAGATCCTTTCAGCAGGTACACTACTGCCTGGGATGCAAAGGTACCTTTTAGCTTGGCATGACAACAAAGGGTATTCCCCCTCGTGCTCTCTCCACCAGTTGAGTGGATTTGTTGAGAGTGGCAGTGGTTGTACCCCTTTGTAACGCACCACCTCATCCAATGCCTTGGTATCTGTGGTTCTGGACACTGCCACTGGAGTTGTATATGCGCTTCCAAAAAGATCAGCCAGAGCACAATAATAATAATAATAATAATTGAACTTTATTGATCTCACAATGGAGAAATTCACTTCTGCATCTTAACCCATCCCCTTGGGGAGCAGTGGGCTGCCACTGTGCGGCGCCTGGGGAGCAATCGAGTCCCTTGCTTTCTTTGGTGATGGTCCAGAAGGGTCATCAACCGGTGATACTGGACACAACCATGTTAGCGGCTAACGCTTAGCATGTTGCTAACCGGAAGTAGCTCTAGGAAGGTCTCACCAACTTCTGCTTTACAGAGTTTGTACTTCCTTTAGTAGTTTGTAATACCTTTAACATTTTTATTCACATATTTCATTTTTTCATGCTACATTGAAGTATTTAATCATGTTTTAATAACACCAATTTTCCATGCTGCTTGGATGCAGACCTTCTCCTGTCGGCTGGTTTTGACGAAGACAAATCCTTTTCACTCTCAGAAGATTTGATTTAAAATCCCCAAGTGATAAAAGCCTACGACCTAGGAACTCGGAAGCTTTGCCTTTGACGGTTACGCGCACCACCAGGCGGGCGCCTTCTTCAACTTCTTCAGAAGTTGAACGTTTCTAGTTATTATTATTGTTTATTAATATTCCGTCACCATTAATACAGCCCGAACCGTAGGCTGTACCCCCACAAACTATATATCAAAATGTGCGGCTCGACGCCGCGATCAGGGCTTTTTGTACTTGACGCCGTTTCGACTTACAGTTGGAACAGAATTCACAAAAAACACTTCTTAACACAATTGACCTCTCAATAATGCTCGGCTGAGCACGACACTGGTGTTTTGGTTGAGTGGGTTAGGTGTCGGGCTGCGAAGCAGAAGATCGAAAGTTCGAATCCAAGCTGTGCCAATTTTAGAGAATTACATTTTCACCCAATATTTCATTTCCATTTGGCTTTAAAAAACGATTTTTCAATTTAAATCAATACAGTTCACCTCATGCCTTTAACTTTTTTATTCACATATTTTATTTTTTCATGCTACATTGAAGTATTTAATCATGTTTTAATAACACCAATTTTACATGCTGCTTCGATGCAGACCTTCTCCTGTTGGCTGTTGGCTCATTAGCAGGCTCATTTGTTGTGGTCTGTTGTCATTCACATAGAACAATAAACCGTGCCAGCCGACATGAGTTTTACAAACAGCAAAGCTTTGTCTTAAGCAGAAACGTGCCTCTACTCTCAGACCAGTGTGATGCGTTTGCGAGCGTCAGAAAGCTATGGTGCATTCAGGAGCATGGGACATTTCTAATTTACAATAATAACTTTTTTTTTTACAAGTAACAATTAAATAACTTGAACAACTGGTATAAATGAATGATGATAAAGGAATTTATTTAACATGTTTTGGGACAGTTTGTATTCAGACGTTTTAAGAAAACATTAAAGTATTTTATGTATTGTTTATTAATTTATTTTATATTAATACTTAATCTCCTCCTTTTCCTGTATAATCCTGCCTCAAGCATTTTGCTGGCTCTCCTTATTATTGTAAACTTTGTAATGTAACGAGAGTTCAGGGACATCCTACAATCAGGCTTAGGCTACTGGAGGACATCAGGGCCAGTTTTTCTCACTCTACTGATTTCTACTGTTCTCCAGTTTTGCATTGCATTGCTTTGAAATGAAAGTCACATTTCCTGCCACAGTTGTTTGCTGCTTCTCCACCGAAGCCAGGCCTGCAAGCTCTCCACCATCAGCCATCACTTATCAGTTACCCTCCTTCACTGCCTCGAATTTGAGTCATACTCAAAAACTTCTAGTTGAAAGAATAATTAATTTCATTATTATTTTCTGTTTAAATATCCAGTCATATTCACTGAATTAGAACATCTTTTTAGAATGTTTTTTAGTCTGAAAATTACTAGTACCTTTTGAAATTAACCTTAATGCAGGTACCAAACTTGTCCTTAAACCACAATAATTGTATTTATTTTACTACTATAATGTACTATTTTAATCTTAAATCTTATTTTTATTAGTTGGGATGGCTGCCAGCACAACACTGCATTATGTCTTCGTGACAGAAATCATCGCTAGAAAATAAGTCATCTACAGGGGTTGGACAATGAAACTGAAACACCTGGTTTTAGACCACAATCATTTATTAGTATGGTATAGAGCAGAGGTGCCAAACGCGGCAGCCAAATGCATTATCATCATTCAACAATGATTACTGAAAACGACGTACTTTGTTCCTGCAGTTCCTATACTGTCCACGAGTGGCGCTGTGTATTATTCAGAGCAGACAACAAGCAGTACTCTTTGAGTTCCGGGTCAGAGGTGAACTCCTCCGTCCTGTTGCTGTTATTGCTTGCAGTGCTGTGCTGCCGTTTTTCCTAAATTACTGAAGGATATTGTTGAATCCAGTCCATTAACCCAGACGAAGGGTTCCATTGGGTGTTTTCCTTGCAACTACGTGATGGTGAGTCGTTTAGTTAATGTCGGTTTTATATTTTGGTAGAAATGCGGTGGCTAGGCTACGCCACTGAGCTATATGCTACACGTATTGGCATCTTAAAAATGGTCTTATAAGCTTAAAAGATCATTCTACTATTGTTGACTTTGTGGCCGAATACAAGATATGTTCTCAAAGCGTTAAATAAGCCCTTTGATTTTTCAACATTTTGTCTTTTAGGATAATTTTAAGTTACTTTTCATAAAATTTGTCAATGGCCTATGGAAGTCTGGAGGGATGGCAGTAAAAGCCTAACAGCAGCGCGATCTCTCCTCCGCTGCAGCGCCGGTAAAGAGCTGCGTGAAGCTGACACCCCACCCACAGAAAAAACTCAGTTAAATAGACGGAATGCTTCGTTTGTGCCGTTAAAATTAGCGATTGTGCTGTTTTGGTTTTGAAGATATTAAAGAATATTTGTTAAGGTCATCCAGAGTTCACCATCTCCCCATTTTGCTTCGAATCCGATCAAACTGGGCTACTTTTTTAGTGCTTCGTATGTGCAGGTTTGTGCCGTTAAAATTAACATTTGTGCTACTTTGGTTTCGGAGATATTATGAATTTTAATCTCAGCCGATGACGTCATTCCAGACCGCCGCTTCAAAATAAAGTGCTACGTTTTTCTTTCTTTGCTGGTGCTGAGCTGGATCCGAAGCAAACCACAGTGGGCTACTTTTTCAACACGCAGTGACCATTTCGAAGAAGAATGTTTTGAACATGACATGAGAGTGAGGATTTTCGGTAAGTTGATTTCTCCTCCGCTGCAGCGCCGGTAAAGCCGTGCTGCAGCGGAGCGCGCGCGCACACACACACACACACATACACACACACGCACACACACACGCGCGCGCGCGTATACATATAAACTGTAGGACCCGACAGAGTTTGCCCTGGAAATAAGTACGGCTGGATTCCGTCAAAAGTCCGGTTTCTGTCAAGAAACTCTTGTAAAAAAATCCATATCGCTATCAGATGATGATAGCTGCACGCAAGGACGTGAAGAGACGGTTGGAGGGGCAGGTGCTCAAAGTTAAAAGAGGGCACATGGGGCACGGATTTAAAACACGATACAGAAACATACCTTGCTATACAACCGGCTGAACTGTACCAACCCTTACTATAAAGAATGTAACATGGAATCAAGGGCGTAGGTTTGATTTGAACTTTGGTAGGGACACTATTGGTCCAAAGCTTCATTGGTCCTACACAATATGCATGCTCCTATTTTTTTATGCTTGATTTGAGCATTAGGATGCGTTTTGCCTGTCTAAAAAGAAAAGGCAGCATTATTTGCTACATTTATACAAATTTTATAAGCACGACACACACTAGATGCTGTTTGTTTGTCTTTAAAGCATCACAGGATCTGATCAATGTCGAATTGGGACTTTTTCCCACTTTGAAAAAGTTTGCATTTGAACTTACCAGCAACAGAGACAGATGGTAAATACGTGCCTATTAAACCAAATATATTCAAAATATGTCTGTTGTCTAGATATATCCTGTATTTTATTTTGAAGATATAGAAATGTGCAGAGATAAAACCCACCCTTATTCTTTTTTTAAATCTAAGAAACTCTGTCAGCATCATAAAACACAGCAAAATTATACATTCAAGGGACTGCAAATAAATGTATTGTATTTACTTTGCACTGGAAGTAGAAGTGTCACTGACACTGACAGCATTTCAAATTTTAAATTCAAACTTCAACAAATGTACAACTGCACTGTAGTTACTCTTTTTAGCCCATTTCATGTAATTTATCTTAACATTCCAAACACATTTCTTACATCATATATCTGAAGTGTAGATAACAGCTTCTCCTTACCTACATCCTCTCAGACAACTAATTATTTCCCTAACAATAGTGAGATTTCAATGTTTAAATGTGCAGTAAATCTTAATACTAGGGCTGGGCAACGATTAAAATATTTAATCGCGATTAATCGGGGCGATTAATCGCGATTAATCGCGATTAATCGCATTGTATTTACAAACTCCAAGAATGAATTCAAAAGTAGTGTAAAGAGCACTTTTATTTTAATGTTCTGCTGCCATATGAACAAAAGTGTTGTAACATTTGTAGCACTTATTTTATACTGGATATTTTCAACCCATCTATTGAATTTAGTGCACTACTTGATCTTTTCTTCATAAGAGAACAGCAAGCACTGCAGCCAAAATATGGCCTTTTTTGACCTGCTGTATATTAGCCAGTCCCTAAGTTTGATGTATCATGAAATTGTTGACCTTTTGGGTTTTGTGGTTTTTATTTTATTATTACAATTTAATAATAATAATAATAATAATAATAATAATAATAATAATAATAATAATAATAATAATGTTATGTTCAGTGTTTTTTCGCTAATCCACCTCTTATATATTTCAATCCTTATGTAATTTTGTCTGTGTTGTGTGCACCTGCCTGTTGCTTTAATCCTATAAATTTCCCCGTCGTGGGATAAAAAAAGGATTAGCTAATGTTATCTTATCTTAAATAACACTTTTTAATATATGTACTGGGTTCTTTCAAGGTCTTAATTACATGTTATGTGTGGGCTCCAGTAACATCCATCCATCCATCCATCCACTGATCTACCTGGATGTTCCCTGGAGGACTGAAACGCCTCAGTCAGTGACGTCTGTGGGTCTGTCGGGGCAATGACAGAAGTTTCGTCTTCTCTCTCCGTTTCTGGGGCTCGACGTTTTCATGTTTTTTCACGTGCTTAGATAAATTTGTTGTGTTTCCACTGAAATGAACCGGCTTTTTACAAAACATACAGCTTGATTTCATTTACGGTATTAAAATAAAGCCAAACGGTGCTACTTCCTCTGTTCATGTTTTTTCGCTGCTGTGGTCTCTCTCAGCTGTTTGTGTATTAAGTTTGTGTGAGAGCTGAGTGGGCGGGCCAGGCTGAGCCTGGGTGCTGATTGGCTGGCGCCGCTGAGCCATGTACGAGAGGGGAGGGGGAGCGGGAGAGTGCTGCCGTGACAGCGCGCTGCAGTCAGCGCGCCTGCTGACTGACACTGACTGAAAGCATGTGAGCAACATGCGTTAATGCGCGATAAAATAAATATCGCCGTTAATAGTGTAATGAATTAACGCGAAATTAACGCGTTAACTTGCCCAGCCCTACTTAATACATAAGGAGCATGGAGGACCCAATACTGTACTTTAAGTAAGATTAGTGACACTAAAACTGATCTGTTACATGAGTGGTTGTCCATTTCATTATTGAAATGAGAACATATTAATATACTATTGGGATATACTAGTAAGACTATTAAAGAACAGCAGATTAATCTTTAAGATATGTAAAGGCCTATATTAAATTAATTTTGCAACCACATCAATAGATTAAATAATTTTTTCTTTTTGTCTTATTAAAATTGATGGGGGTGTCGACGACGTTGCAGCGTAAACAGGGGCGTAATGCAGCCGCTGTCGGGTGAACATTATTGCACACTGATAGCGCGAAGAAAACTAAAATGATGCGGCGTGCTGCTGTTGCAGCGCATTGACTCTGCTTCTCCCGGCACCGTCTAGCGATCGCCACCTCCCCTCCGCCGCTATTTAAGTAGAACAATGACCAGTGCTAAATTAAGTTCTATTTACCGAAGATGAAGTGTAGACTGCACATTCTGTCGTAGTATGGCTCCCACAGTCCATTGAGATTGTCTGCCTGCATCCTTTTCATGGATATTATTCATTTCTTTCTTCTTCCCTCGTCCTTTGGTAAACGACAGAAACGTACATCCGACGATTTGGAATGCCTCTGTGTGCAACCGGGAGCACAACAAGTCGTAGACATTGTTTAGATTCCAAAAATAAACTAACTAAAAGTACGTTCTAAATCACCCGTTTTGTAATGATAGTAGACGGGAACAGTTCTGCTTTTGCCTACCTGCGGGACCCGGATGTAGCGCGGACGTCACGCATGACGTCACACGTGAACTGGTCTATAGTGCATCGTGACAAACAGAGCGTTGGGACTTGCTCAACAGCGGGTCCGCTGAGTGACATCACAAAATGGGAGGTGACAGTACTATTCTTGAACAAGATGGGTTCCTCCACATAAACATGATTAAAAGAAAATTATTCTTAACTAAAAAAACATATAATTTATTGCACAGTATGTAGTAGTTTTATATTTAAAGTACTTTCAGCAGTTTGATTTCTGATTTTGACCAGACTTCTTCTTTAAGCAGAAACGTGCCTCTACTCAGCACTAGTTCTCAGACCAGTGTGATGCGTTCGCGAGCGTCAGAAAGCTATGGTGCATTCAGGAGCATGGGACATTTCTAATTTACAAGGAAATTCAATTCAATTCAATTTTATTTATATAGCGCCAAATCATGAAACATGTCATCTCAAGGCACTTTACAAAATCAAGTTCAATCATATTATACAGATTGGGTCAGATTATACAGATTGGTCAAAAATGTCCTATATAAGGAAACCAGTTGATTGCATCAAAGTCCCGACAAGCAGCATTCACTCCTGGGGAACCATAGAGCCACAGGAAGAGTCATCTGCATTGTACATGGCTTTGCTGCAATCCCTCATACTGAGCAAGCATGAAGCGACAGTGGGAAGAAAAACCACCCATTAACGGGAAGGAAAAACCTCCGGCAGAACCGGGCTCAGTATGAACGGTCATCTGCCTCGACCGACTGGGGTTACAGAAGACAGAGCAGAGACACAACAAGAGAGACAAAAAAGCACAGAAGCACACATTGATCCAGTAATCTGTTCTACATTAGATGGTAGTAGCGGGTGAGCCGTCTTCTGTGGATGATGTCACAGTTAACAGAACGCCAGACCAGGTGTACCTACTATGAAGAGAAAAGAGAGAGAACAGAAAGTTAAAGCAGAAATGACAACACATAATGCATAATTGAAGAACAGTAGAACTCAATAGAGTGAGAAAATTAGATCCTGATATACTCCAGTAGCCTAAGCCTATAGCAGTAAAACTATAAAGGTAGCTGAGAGTAATAGTAGTAGAGGAAAGGCACATAAAACCAAACAGAGCCCGAACCGTAGGGTCTACCCCCACAAACTATATATCAAAACGTGCGGCTCGATGCCGTGAAGTGTGCTATTTGTACTTCACGCCATTTCCAGTTACCATGGCAACGAAATTAGCGAAAAACCACTATTGCCTGTTTAAAGTTTGTTCTGTTTTTTTCAGTTAATAAATATGTTTATTGTCAGTATACTTATGTCTGTTTATTTGTATACATGACAATGGTAACTAGTACAAGGTTTAACATGCAAAATGTATAAACATACAAACATGGTAAAGAAAATTGAGCAAAAGGAAAACATTTACTCCTAAACAGTGCCCTAGCAACAGCAAGAACTAGATTCTTTGTGAGAATTGGCAAGAATCTATTCAATAAATTGGGAAAAGCTTCCCAATGAGAAGACTAAACACAGAGTTGGTGGATAAAGACCACCTACATACCAGGTATGGACTTATAATGTGGAGTACTCTGTGTCAGGACCCTCCAAACCAGAGTCAATGTCAGAAGTGCCTTTTTGGGGCTAAAGACAAAATAACCAAAGCTGTTGACCTGTGATCGACAGTACCCCATTGCAAAAAGTTATATATTACAATATACATGCTAAATTATGGGAAAACCACAAGGAAAGCAACTTAAAAAATCCAAATAAACAACAAATGTAACAAAACAGAAAAAGCAGTGCAAACGTCTAAGTAAACTAGGAGTTTATTTCACAAGTGCACAATGATAGAAAAAGGCTTCTTTTAAAAATGTTGCCAACTTTGGAACAGTGCTTGTAATGGTTTCATTCTAGGGCCCCACAATTCCTAGCAATGCAAGGGAGAACCACTCATGCAGATAAAGACAGCAAACATTGAAAATGGAAACATAAGCTTGTTGTTGCTAAGTATCTGGTTGCTACAACTTCCAGAAGGTGTAGGTTTTGTTTGTGTCACATTAACATATTTAAATATTATGTTGAGCACATCTTTCTGTCATATGAAACCCATAAACACATTGAATCTGCTACAGAAATGTCCAGTGCTGAAATGGCTGCAGACTTTCCGGGCTGGGCTCTGTAGTCACCACAGGTGCTGTCCAGTGCCTAATCCAATGAGACTCTGAGTGCTAATGGAGGTAAGGCCCTGTCTTAAGTTTTGACCCGTGGCAAAAGGTTAAATACTAAAATATTGGAAAATCTTGGGGTATTTGTCTTACCTTCCACAGTGTCAGCACACTCATTCAATTGGTTTTAGTGTCTTCCCTGTGTTGTTTTCTGATGTTTCTTTAATGACAACAGTTTACATAGAAGACAGACATTTTGCCTTCCTGCACACAAATCTTTTTTCAAACACTTGTATCAAACCTCTGCTTAAGAAGAACCTCTAAAAACATTTGATTTAAAATCCCGAAGCAATAAAAGCCTACAACCAAGGATGATTTTTAAACAACCAAACATATTTGAAATAAGCAGCATCCGATCTGAACAGCTTACAATTTCCTTTCCACCACATACAGAGAGAGACACATTTATAATTCTTACAAGCTCTTAACAGATATACCTTACACCCTACAAAAGCTCAGCCTAACCAACACTCAGAAGCTTTGCCTTTAACGGTTACGCACACCACCAGGCGGGCACCTTCTTCAACTTCTTCAGAAGTTGAACGTTTCTAGTGCTTTTTATTCTTCCGTCACCGTTAATACAGCCTGAACCGTAGGCTGTACCCCTACAAACTATATATCAAAACGTGCGTCTCGACGCCGCGAAGTGTGCTATTTGTACTTGACGCCATTTAAAGTTACCGTGGTGACAAAATTAACCAAAAACCACTTCTCAAAACCACTTCCTAGACACAGTTGACCTTTCTATAATGAAGAGTTCAGCATGGCGCTTTTTTTCGGTACAGTGGTTTAGGTGTTGGGCTGGTGCACCAAAGGTCGCAGGTTCGCAACCCGCTGGGGGCACCCAATATATATATATTTTTTTTACAAGTAACAAATAAATAATTTGAACAACTGATATAAATGAATGAATGATGAAAAAATTGCAACAGCAAGAACTACTGCTCATTAGCAGGCGCAATATAGACTTTTCAGCTCTGCAGGGTCTCACACCAAAAAACGACAAAGTTTTCCTGAGTTTTTTTTTAAATCTATTTTTCACCGGACTTTTTCTTCCAAAACTGCACCGCGTTGCTGCGCAATAGCACACATGAGTTTCTGGACCTTCAGAGCTATAACAGTGATACATTTATCGCCAATATTCCCGTCATCCTAGACATCTCTAGAACACTGGGTCCTGCCGACTTCTCCCGGCCGGGCGGATGTGCAACTCAGCCGGCAACCAGAATGTAAGCTAAGCCGGTGAACCGCGGAGGCGAATGCGTGCTAGGCTAAAGCTAACACCACACTGGCTATCTTTTATTTCAAAACTGCACCGCGTTGCTGCGCTATAGCACACATGAGTTTCTGGACCTTCGGAGCTATAACAGTGATACATTTAACAGGTGTTACGGTAGCTGGTTGCGCTGCTGATAATATAAAGATGAGGAACACAGTGCACCACTAGACGGGCGGTAACGATCCTTTTGGTTGTGGTCAGCACCCATTAAAACACAAAGAGGAAGAAGGGCGCACCACTTTTAAAACAGAAGAAGAAGAAGTGGAAGTTCGTTGTCATAAACGGTGATGCGGAGCTGTTATGGTAAGTGTGTTAAGCCGGGCATACACTGTACGAGTTTTTCAGTCGTGGTACTTATATACATCTCAAACTGTGCGACGGAACCGCGGGTTTAAAAGTTCACCGCTCACGATCTGTGTACGGCGCAACGCTTGGACGCGACCGGAGACAGAAGAAGAAGAAGAAGACGAAGACGGAAGTGTCGATGGCTACTGTAAACATTACCGCAGAGAAACGCGCTGCTTTGGCAATATGTGCAATTTTGTGTGCAGAAAGCCCTAAAAAGAAAAGGCGACGACGTATTTGGAGAAAGACATGGATGAGGAAACATGACTACTGCGGTCTGTCAGTTTTACAAAAAGAACTTGAGGTAAGCTGGCGGCCATGCACATTTAATACCCCAGCCTTTTGCTCTTTGTTTATCAACAACGAGATATGTCGATTTTAAAAACAGAACAATGTATTAGGAGTTTAAAAACATCAATTTCATTTTATTAGAATGTGATGTTTAAAAATATTTAGACTTCACAAAGCTGGAGGTTAAAAGTTTTATTGATTTCAAACACTGTCCAGATGCAGGGGATACAAATTCTGGCGTGGATAAGTCGTTTGGCTCTGCTATCCTAGCGCAGCAGGTCTTGGTGATATCACAGTAAAATGAGCAAAAGTCTGGGCTATTTCTGCCCTGTGATGGACTGCCGACCTGTCCAGGGTCTACCCCGCCTCTCGCCCATTGACAGCTGGAGATCGGCACCGGTCCGAACCCAGCAGGGATAAACGTGTTAGAAAATGGATGATGGATGGTCTGGGCTATTTCTTTTTCCTTGCCATCAAAATCTTTGCCAACTGGCGCCAGAAAATGCTATTATTGGGCTTTCTTCGTCTGGAAACAAATGTTTACAACACCTTACACATTGAACGCACTCAGCTGACAATACAGCGATCTGATTGGCTGAGCAGCAAAAATCGAATCACGTGACCTCTCGGACCGGAGCGCAACAGTTTAGATTTTTTATCAGCAATAACTTATTGAAAACGTGGGAACATTGGTGTTTTGAGATCACTGCTATGTGTAGCAACTTATCTAAGTGCAAGAAAGTTGCCGTCTGACAGTTCATACGAAACTTCTTAAGGAGACGTCCCACAGATTCTGGCCCACGGACTCGTTTTGAGGAAACTACGGTTGTAGCTCAGTGTCTGCCTTGCGGTGGTTGCGGAGAGGTGTCTGTTTTGTAGAATAAATCATCCGCCGATGAGTTATTGATCTGGAAAGCCGAATCTGAAACCACCGAAAAACATTTCAGATCCCAAATGTACAGCGTTCTAATTCTTCCAGTCTATTAGCAGCTTCCCGTAAGAGGTCGGACACTGAACGTCTGCCTGCTGAGTTTGACATTTTTAAACAATGCTTCATGTCGGGGAAAAGCCATGTAGATTTGACCGACACAGTAAAATGCTAACCAACCAATGGGAAGAAGTTGAGCCCTTAAGACGCAGCCCTCCTCATTTGCATAATGAGGCAGAAATGCATACAGAAATGTTAAAAGGACAGGCAGAAATGTAAAAAGGAGAGACAGAAATGTAAAAACGGCAAACAGAAATGTAAAAAGGACAGATAGAAATGTAAAAACGAGAAACAGAAATGTAAAAAGGACATGCAGAAATGTAAAAACAACAAACAGAAATGTAAAAAGGACAGGCAGAAATGTAAAAACAACAAACAGAAATGTAAAAAGGACAAACAGAAATAAACAGCATCGGAGAAATAAATAGGGCAAAAAAATACAAAGAAAGAATAAAACAGACAAAAATATTATAACATGCACATAAATAAATACTTAAAAAGCATATTTATTTATTGAGCATTTATTTATTTCTGTGGTTTTATGTTTTTTGGATACAATCCGGGTTAGCACCCGAACATTCCTTTCAGACAGCTTCCTCGTGTGTCCACAGTTAATCCTGTTGGATGTGGTTCGTCCTTCTTGGTGATATGCTGACATTACCCTGGACACCGTGGCTCTTGATTCATCACAAACACTTGCTGTCTTGGTCACAGATGCAAGGCAAGGCAAGGGAAATTTATTTATATAGCACAATTCAGTACAGAGACAACACAAAGTGCTTTACATGATTAAAATATAGCAAGTAAATATAGCAAATAAATGCAAGTAGGAATAAAATGTAGATAGAAAATAGAATAAAAGCAAGTAGTTGTGACTTCCGGCGGCGCCCCAGGCGGCAGCGGCCGAACACAGCTCCTGTACCAACTCGCGGACTTTTTGCATAAAAATGCCGCCAAACTCGCTGGAAACCACTCATCTACCCAGCCGATCAGTACTTGACCGCGAGCGCCTGTTGGAGTTACGATCAAGTTGTGATTTTGGACTTTTAAATACTACGCTCGACTGCTTACGTGACTGTGGCGTCCTACGGAGACCAGCCCCGGAGGCCTGTGAAGCGGCGGCCTCGACGAGCAGCTCACGCCGGTGGAGAGCGACGCGGAAGCGGTGTAGCCGGCCGAAGAAGCGCGGGTGCCGAGGAGGCTTAGCAGCGAGGCTAAAGGCTAACCCATTCAGACCGCCGCTACCATCCATCTGGCTTTCCAACATTCGCTCACTGGACAACAAAATGGACCATTTACAACTCGAGCTCTCTGCAAAGAGGGAGTTCAGGGACTGCTGCGCTCTCATTCTGACCGAAACATGGCTCACTTCAACAATCCCAGACAACGCCGTTAGCCTGGAGGGGCTCGCTACTTTCCGCGCCGACAGACAAACAGAACTCTGCGGTAAGACCCGAGGAGGCGGACTCTGCGTTTACACCAATAACACCTGGTGTAAAAATGCTAGATTAGTCACAAGTCTCTGCTCTCCGGACATTGAGCTTTTGATTATTAGCTGCAGACCTTTTTATCTGCCTAGAGAGTTCACTGTTGTTATCATCGCAGCGGTTTATATTCCTCCCAGCGCTAATACTAAAGATGCTATGAATGCTCTCTATCGGACTATCTCTGAGCTGCAATCTGCACACACAGAGGGTGTTTTCATCATTGCTGGGGATTTTAACCAGGCAAATATGAAAACTGTTCTCCCTCATTTTTACCAACACGTGGATTTTGCAACTCGGGGAGAGAACACTCTAGACTTAGTTTACACAAACATAAAAGGTGCATTCAGAGCAGCCCCCCGCCCCCACCTGGGCTCTTCAGACCACTTTTCTGTGATGCTAATTCCTGCATACAGGCCCCTGCTGATCAGAGCAAAACCAACAGCGAGGCAGGTGAGGGTGTGGACTGAGGGAGTCATGGAGGCGCTCCAGGACTGTTTTGAGTGCTCTGACTGGAACATGTTCAAAGCTGCTGCAACTTATGAGGACAAGATCAACATTGATGAGTACGCCATGACTGTGTCAGCCTACATCAACAAATGCATTGAGGACGTCAGCTCCACCAAGACCATCATCACCCGAGCCAACCAACGACCCTGGATTACTGCAGAGGTCTGTCAAGCGCTAAAAGCACGGAACTCAGCCTTCACGTCTGGAGACAAGGAGGCACTGAGGACAGTGAGAGCCAACCGGAACCGTGCCATCAGGCTAGCAAAGCGGAACCACAGTCAGAAAATCCAGGAGCTTTTTCACGACGCCGGCAACACCAGGAGCATGTGGAAAGGCATCCGGTCGATCACTGAATACAACACGCCCTCCCCCCCGGTGGGTGAGGTTGATGCTGACTTCCTCAATGGACTAAATACCTTCTTTGGGAGGTTTGAGGCACTAAACAGCACTCCAGCAGTGAAAGCTGTTCCCCATCAGGAAGAGGAGGTCCTCTGCCTTGACACCGCCGACGTGTGGAAGACTCTGAGGAGAGTCAACCCGCGGAAGGCCCCAAGCCCCGACAACATACCTGGGCGGGTGCTCAAGGAGTGTGCAGGTCAGCTGGCTGGTGTCCTCACAGACATTTTTAACACCTCGCTGGACCAAGCCACAGTGCCAGCATGCTTCAAGTCTGCCTCCATCATTCCGGTGCCAAAGAAACCTCAAGTCACCTGTTTCAACGACTACCGGCCTGTTGCACTGACTCCCATCATGATGAAGTGCTTTGAAAGGCTGGTAAAGGAACACATCGTCTCCAGTCTCCCCCCAACACTCGACCCGTTCCAATTTGCCTACCGACAGAACCGCTCCACTGAGGACGCCATCTCCTCTGTTCTTCACCTGAGCCTGGCACACCTGGAGGAGAAGAACACGCACGTGCGGATGCTGTTCCTGGACTTCAGTTCAGCGTTCAACACCATCATCCCACAACATCTGGTGGGAAAACTGGAGCATCTGGGCTTCAACACACCCCTTCGAAACTGGCTGCTAGATTTTCTCACCAACAGAACTCAGTCAGTCCGGGTCGGACAGAACACCTCCGATGTCATCACCCTCAGCACAGGCTCCCCTCAGGGCTGCGTCCTGAGCCCCCTGCTGTTCACTCTGATGACACACTGCGTCCCCAGGTTCACCACCAATCACATCGTGAAGTTTGCAGACGACACAACGGTGGTGGGCCTGATCAGAGACGACAATGACCAGGACTACAGAGAGCTGGTGGGCTGGTGCAGAGAAAACTGATCCTGAACGTGGAGAAGACGAAGGAGATCATCGTCGACTTCAGGAAAAACCGGCCTCACCACGCTCCACTGCTCATCAACAACTCAGCTGTGGAGGTGGTCAGCAGCACCAAGTTCCTGGGGGTGCACATCACTGATAACCTCACCTGGACTGTGAACACCATGTCACTGGTGAAGAGGGCACAGAAGCGACTGTACTTTCTGCGGAGGATGAGAAGAGCCCGCCTGCCCCCGCCCATCCTCACGACCTTCTACAGAAGCACCATAGAGAGTATTCTGACCAGCTGTCTCTCTGTGTGGTGTGGAGGCTGCAGTGCCTTCGACTGGAAGAACGTGAGGAGAGGGGTGAGGACAGCAGAATGGATCATCGGGGCTCCTCTCCCCTCCATAAAAGACATTTCATCTCAGCGCTCTGTGTCCCGAGCCCGTAACATCATCAGGGACCCCTCACACCCCCACCATGGACTGTTCTCCCTGCTGCCCTCTGGGAAGAGGTTCCGCAGCATCCGCTGCAGGTCCACTAGGTTCTGCAAAAGCTTTTTCCCTGCTGCCATCAGACTGTTGAACTGCTGAAGTATAAAAACGGACTGTGTACCACACTCGACTCGCTGATTTGCACATCGCTGCTGCACTTTATCCGGAAACGTACTGCAAAACTGTTTACAATGCAACTGTCTACTGTTAATTCACTCCTGCACCTTACTGCATATTTGTTTACATTTGTTTACATTGTTTACATTTCAACTGCCTACTGTTCACTGCTGCATTTTATCCGGAAGTCAATTGAAACTTATCCTGTAACTGACTGCGATTTATTACTGCATTTTTTATCCTGTACTGTAATTCACTGCAAGGTATCCTGTAGAGTTACTGCAATCTTTCTGAGCTGTATGAAAACAAAATTTCATTCTGTATGCACTCTGTGCATACAAAATGACAATAAAGAAAGTCTAAGTCTAAGAGATAGAATGTAGAAACAAAGAAGAACATTAAAAACAGTAAAACTGTTTAACTAGAACAGTCAAAGGCAATTGTAAACAAATGTGTTTTTAATATTGATTTAAAAGAACTCAGGCTTTCCGCACTTTTACAGTTTTCTGGAAGTTTGTTCCAGATAAGCGGCGCATAGGAACTAAATGCTGCTTCTCATTGTTTAGTTCTGGTTCTAGGTATGCAGAGCAGGCTGGAGCCAGAAGACCTTAGTGGTCTGGAAAGTTGATAGACTGATAAGAAGTCTGTGATTTATTTAGGTGCTAAGCCATTTAGGGATTTATAGACTAACAGAAGTAATTTAAAGTCTATTCTCTGAGATACAGGGAGCCAGTGTAAGGACTTTAGAACTGGGGTTATGTGCTCTACGTTCTTAGTCTTGGTGAGGACGCGTGCAGCAGCGTTCTGGATCAGCTGCAGCTGTCTGATCCACTTTTTAGGCAGACCTGTGAAAACACCGTTGCAGTAATCAATTCGACTAAAAATAAACGCATTGATTAGTTTTTCCAGATCCTGCTGAGACATCAGTCCTTTAATCCTGGAAATGTTCCTCAGGTGATAAAAAGCCGACCTTGTAACTGTCTTTAGATGCTTTTGGAGGTTCATGTCTGAGTCCATCACTACACCCAGATTTCGGGCCTGATTAGTGGTTTTTAGCTGAAGCAGCTGAAGCTGTGTGCTAACTTTTGATCTTTCCTCTATTGGTCTTTACTTTAAAATACTTCTGTTAGTCTATAAATCCCTAAATGGCTTAGCACCTAAATACATCACAGACTTGTTATCAGCGTATAAACCCTCCAGACAACTCAGGTCTTCTAGCTCCAGCCTACTCTGCATACCTAGAACCAGAACCAAACACGGAGAAGCAGCATTTAGTTCCTATGCTCCGCTTATCTGGAACAAACTTCCAGAAAACTGTAAAAGTGCAGAAAGCCTGAGTTCTTTTAAATCAAGATTAAAAACACATCTGTTTAAAATTGCCTTTGACTGTTCTAGTTAAACAGTTTTACTGTTTTTAATGTTCTTTTTTGTTACTACATTCTATCCCTACTTGCTTTTATTCTATTTTCTATCTACATTTTATTATTTTGCTATATCTTAATCATGTAAAGCACTTTGTATTGTCTTGTACTGAATTGTGCTATATAAATAAATTTGCCTTGCCTTGCCTTGCCTTGCCTTACCGGGAATGGGCCGGCACCCACCCGGGAACCCGCCCCAAACCCTAGGCCAACCAACGCGCCAGAGGACCAAAGGCGCCCGCCAGTGCAGCGGAGGAGGGCAGGACGAGGGGGGATGGGCTCCGCACCTAGCGGAGACTTGAGATGTTCTTGGGAGAGGGAGCGGACCTCCCTCAGCCAGTATGTTTCTGAATAAGATGATTCATCAGCCTACCTTCCATAAGATCGCCACTGCATGACTGAAGGCTTCCCCTGGAGCCGCAGCACCAGAGCGCTCCGGTCGTCTCGGTAGAGCCAGTTGATGCAGTCAGAATTTAAGTTATTTTTGAATGTGAAAAAAATTAATTTCATGGTTTTTGCTGGGCACAAAAATTATACATTTGATGATATAAGAATTTGTATTCAAAACCAACAAATTGATAAAGTTTCTACTGTTCGTTTTTTGGGTGTTCAACTTGACGACAAACTCCTTTGGAGAGAACAAATTGGTACAGTCTGCAAAAAAGTCACTAAATCTTTAGGTATTTTGAGAAGGATTAGAAATTTTGTTCACAATAAAGTGATGTTAACTCTATATTATTCATTAATTTATCCATACCTGCCATACTGTAATATTGTTTGGGCAAGTACATTTCCTAGTTATCTTAAAAAAATACTTTTACAAAAAGCTTTTGTTCGCTTAGCAACATTTTCTAAAGTTGATGCAGCTAGTGCTCGTCTTTACTCCAAATTACAGCTGTTGAATATTTTTGAAATTAATATTTATCAACCATGTTCCTTTGTTTTTATGATAAAACAAGGTCAGTCTCCTGATACTTTAAAGAATTACTTTGTTAAGAACTGCCAAGTGCATTCTTATAATACTAGACAAGCTTTGTCTTTTCATTTACCGTTAAGTATTAAAACTCAAGTGCAATTTTATTTTCGGCATCGTGGTGCAAAACTATGGAATGAATATGGAAAATATTTGGAATCTTCAGAAATAAATGGTAGAAAGTCTTTGAAAAAAATACTGTTATCCAAAAAAGACAGTGATGTATGATTCTACAAATATTGACTCCCTGAAATCTGAAAGGTAAAATGTAAAAAATAATGTTACTGTACATGTCTATTCTGTTTTCTCTCTTGAATGAAAGGACTTTCATAATGTGAGCTGCCTGATGTTTTGTTGGTTTAGGGGTGTGGCCTTTGGTATAAGCCCTAAGGGGTTTCTGTCACACTCCATCACATTTTTTATTTTTTATTCTATTGATGTATTCTGAGTTTCTATTTTGATCTGTGAAAAATAAATAAATAAAAATAAGAGATGGCGGTGAAAAAAAAATCCAGCAGAGTGAACGTCGGACTAGTTTTGGCTTGAACGGCCATCAGCCTCCATGAAAACTAGGTTATCCTTGTTGATATTTATTAACACCGATTCAACTTTTTCACTGCGGAGGTTCGCTTCGGTAAAGTCGCACTGCAGAGCCGTCCGCACCAAGTGACGACACAAAGCAGGTTAAAATGTCCTTGTACGTTAGATGAGGCCACTTCTTCATGTCATCCTCTCAGTCATGAATAGTTTGAAACTGTGGCCATAGTTACTTCCGCGTTCGAAAATGAGGTGGATAGAGCGGCCAACTTTTTTTTGAGAAAGCATTGATTATGCGTGACACGGTCTCAATTTGCGGGACGCATGAATTGGGCTTTAAACACTGTGCGCGCACACGCTACGCGGGACGGGTGGTCACCCTAAATTAGTTCTCTGCATTTAATCCCTTAGGGAGCAGTGAGCAGCTATCACAGCATCCAGGGAGAAATCTGGGGTTAAGGGTCTTGCTCAGGGACCCAGAGTGGCAGTCTGTGGGAGTTGAACCCAGAACCTCTGGAACACAATGCTCTAACTACTAGGCCACCACTGCCCCAATATAACAAAATATCCTTCAACATTTAACAGAACTACCATCCAGTGACTGAGCTCATCAACTCTGGAGGCAACAACCTTTCCAGGACATCTATTAAACACCTCCACCTCCAGAACCTTTCTCCCACTGCTTTGACCACTAGGTGGCGTCTGTGTCACATGAGTGGGTTTCCTGCAGAAAAGTGCAGTTTGCTCCTTGGCCTTTACAAAATAAAAATAATGCTTTCCTTTTCACATTGTTCCTGAGTCCTCTTGCATTCAGAGAAATAAAAGACAGATTTGTTTTAAGCATCAGCAACGCTGTTTGAACAATAACAGCTTGAGAAAATATCAGAACACACCAAAAAACAGCTGTTTGGAAAAAATAAAGCTAATAACTTTTTTCCTATTTTAGGTAGAAAAGGAATAGGGTGTATATCCCTCTAGTTTCTGAACAAAAACAAATGACAGCCATATTGTAAAACTATCTTCAGCAGCATGTTTAGAAAACACCTTTAAATCTTTTAGTCCTTGGCATAAATGGGTCGCCCGTTTATGGATCCTAACGGGCCGTGCTAGAAGGCCCGGTCCCCTGCCTTCCTCGCCTGAAGAATCTGGGGCCACAGTTTCTCTCTCCAGCCGCTCCTCCTTCATCAGATCTTCTGTAAAACGGACACCAGTGGACTCCCAAAGCGGAGACGTTTTAGTCATTTTCCTTTTGCCGTCTCTATGCTGCTGTTTGGTAAACTGTAGAATAATCTGGCGGGTTGGCTTCTCCTCCTTCTTCCCCAGCCCATGAACCGTATCAACGTATTCATCCATCCTCTCAGCCCATTCTGCAACAATCTTCCCCAGGAGGTGAACCACGTCCTGCTGAATGTTTTCCCCCATCGTCTCCTT
This sequence comes from Fundulus heteroclitus, assembly GCF_011125445.2. Taxonomy (NCBI): domain Eukaryota; kingdom Metazoa; phylum Chordata; class Actinopteri; order Cyprinodontiformes; family Fundulidae; genus Fundulus; species Fundulus heteroclitus. The sequence goes on along the minus strand of NW_023397197.1, from coordinate 374,399 downwards.
CATCCCTCTGATCCTCAGCTTCCATCTTGGTTCATAACCATCCAGTTCTCTCCAGTTAACTTGGAGCTCATTGACTTCCTTTGGTAGAACTGACACCTCCGACTCCATAACAGCCATCTTCTCCTTACAATCTTTCACTTCAGCAGCATTAAACTCTAGAGCCTTGGCCAGACTACTGATCATGACCGTGTTTTGGCTCAGCTTTGTCTTCATGTCGGCAATCTTTTCCTCCTGAGGGTCAAATCTCAGGTGTAAAGCTTGAATGGCTTCCAGTAGATTCTCCATTGTTGTGTTTTGTGTCGTTATTTTGTGAGCATGAGCTCCTTGGAAGGAGTTTGAATCAATTGTGCCGTATGGTGGAGAACACGATTCCCTCCTCCGCCTCTTCCAGTCTCCATGTCTGATGCATAGTCATGGTCCTTGTAGCTGAGCTTTTCTCTTTCTTTGTGTCTTCTTCTGGGCTTTGGCTCTTTTCTTGCTTTCTTTGTACCTAAGTCATGATCAGGTTAATAAAACTTAGGTTTAGCAGAGGTGAAGAAAGTCAGACGACATTTACTAGAGGCACATTCCACACCAGGTCTAACAAACCCTTCTGTCCAGGCGGCCATCTTGTCTCTGTCTCTGTTAGCAGACTTTCAGACTTCCAGCAGCTCATTATCTGGGTCAGGTGTTCAGCTGCAGGGAGGGGACGGGAGTGTCTGGACGCTTCTGCAGGAAGAACTGAGACAGTTTGGGCAGATGTCAACTGCTCAGTTTATATGGATTCTTTAAATCTGGATCTTTAAATAGTTCATTTTTGATTGATTGTATCAAGACATCAATTATTTCGTAAACTGCAGAAAATACAGGCAGAGCGGCTCATTCTGAGTTTACTCTCTGCTCCTGTCAGGATGAGCTGCAGTGCATTATGAGGGGGAAGGATATTTCATTGTCACTTATTTTAGAGCCCAAACAAGACACTTTACTTTCAAAAACCAGCCCAAAAAAAACCTGTAACCTGCAACTCATGAAATTTACAAGTGACTTTAAAAAAAAATAAGACCAAAGTTGCATAAAATACTCCTCGTTACAGAGGAGTGGACCAGTTTCGGTCCAATCTGCTGGCTTATTGGCTTTAACGACCGCCCATTACTAAGGGGTGGACCTGTTTGGATTCAATTTGCATGTTATCTAAACCATTACAAGGCCTTTGTTGGGCAAGGGTATAAAGCTTGTTACTCCACATTACTCCAGACTTTTTGAATTGAGAAAGCTTCCGGGAGAGGAAGCGAAACGTCTTCAACTACGGAAAACAAGTCCAGTTGCTATGTTTTTTACTTTTTTTTTGGAATGACCATGACCTGGATGACTGAGAATCTTCACCAGCATAACCACAGACTGGAAAGGAAAGGAAACTTCTGGAAGTATTCACGATTAAGAGACTGTATCAAGAAGAGCGAAACTATTAATGAAATGAACCCAGTGATGGAGTGTTGTAGGTTACCTGATGGAGTACATAGAACAGATCTATTTTATAAAGTGTTTAATAATTTAAGAAAGGACATATGTGATAACTGGAGAGCTGTTTGTCAGAGACTTGGGTTGTAATATAAACAAGGAAGATTGGGTCAAAATACTTCTGCTAAATATATAAAGGAGGTTGGAGGACAATTTAGCCAGTGTAAACTTTTACATAGATGGTACTACGCACCATCTAAACGCAAAAGGAGGAGGGATCCTGCATCAAAGTTTTGCTGGATACATCTTGGATCCGTGGGGGAAGTGTGGTGTGTCTTTCGAGGATGTGGAAGACGTATACATGTTTGGATTCATGATACTTGGATTTCTTCTTTTTGGATTTGGAGGATTTCTGATTTATCAGCAACTTCAGAGATTGCTGGTGGCAAATATGGCCATGATCAGGCTGCCGGCAGCTTACTATGCAATCGCTAAGGCAGTGAATGAGCAGAACAATAAGTTGAACGAGCTACGGTGTAAGTTGGATCTGCTGGAATGCAGACTGGCTACGATGGTTGAACTCAGAGGTGAGATGGGATAAAATCTGGACGTGAAACGGGAAAGAGATCAACTGATTAGGGATATTGGATTTGTGGAGCCAGCGATGAAAAGACTCTTAAGGCTGACAGAAATCTTGGTTCAGCTTGCTCTCATAACAAATTGTGTATTTTAATCAGGCTTTCCCTCTATCTAAATGTTATGGCGAGATGGCCCAGAACTACTCCCCCTGCTCCCTCCTCTCCCGCGGTCACCTTTGGACCCGTTAAGCTATGGCGCAAGTGATAAAAACTTTCCAACATCAAAGACACTTGCCTGCTGGACGGCGTTCATGGACATACAAAACTCCACACAACATGCACACTACTGACGCACATGAACTGACACGCGACAAGTCTCCAATGTTAACCTTCTGCATATGTGTCTCGTCATATTTGTTATTTTTGTGCCGAGGTTTTTGATATCTCAAACTGTATCCTGTTACAGTTTTTATTGGTTGCTTTGACCTGGTTGAAAAAACTGGCAACCTCTCAGTTTTCAGCATCACCACCACAGCAGAGCAAAAGACACCTCTTGCAAATGAGTTAACCCATTCTCATTGGTTTGACACATTTTCCCACCCTTTTGCAAAACAGTTAACGCAGATGTCATTCATGCAGTCCAAACTCCATCGCTTTAGCTGTGGTAGCAAAACAGAAACCATATGTTCCAAGCTCTTAGAAACTTCTTGATCAGAATGAAATCACTGAAGCACCTGATTGACACTTCTTTACACAATTTTTCAATTTACAGTCAGTTTGCAGGCTTTACGTAAAAGGTGCCATGTTGTGTGTTGTTCTTTGCAAGCATGGATGGTTTAAGGCAGATGAGAGTCAGAGTAAGAGGTAGATGGGTCAGGGGAAGAAGATTATGAGGAAGAGGAATCCGTGTACGAGGTGGCGGTGTAGCTGGAAGGGCTGAAGCTACAGATGAAATTTGGGCAACTATGATTGATCATGTATGTATCAAGGGGCGGGACAAAGAGTCCAACCTGTTCTCAATAGAAACACGGTTGCATCCAGGGTAAGAGTTTTTCAACGGGACAGCAGGTATTGCTGCTATACAGTATATACATCTCTATCTATTCCTATAGAGGAATTCTTCAGTGCATGGAGATAGAAGGTATATGATCACTGCCCCTATGAGCAGATGCCCTTGCTCAATGCAGTGACTGCTGCTGCCCAAGATATAGATGCAGAGGCATGTCAGGATGGATCAGGCATGCAAGAAGATTTTTCCCTAGGTGCATCACAAGGGAAAATATTGAATGTGACATAGATGAGGCCATGTGGCCTATTCGTCAGGACAGAATGGACTAGAAGGAACAAACAGCCCTAGTATTTTCTGTTGGAATCTTTCATTTTTTGGAATATTTAATTTGTTTACAGTTTTTATTGATTGCTTTGACCTGTTTGAAGAAACTGGCAACCTTTCAGTTTTCAGCATCACCACCTCAGCAGAGCAAAAGACACCTCTTGCAAATGAATTAACTCATTTTCCCCACCCTTTTGCAAAACAGTTAACGCAGATGTCATTCATGCAGTCCCAACTCCATTGCTTTAGCTGTTGTAGCGAAACAGAAACTATATGTTCCAAGCTCTTAGAAACTTCTTGATCAGAATGAAATCACTGAAGCACCTGATTGACACTTCTTTACACAATTTTTCAATTTGCAGTCAGTTTGCAGGCTTTACGTAAAATGTACCATGTTGTGTGTTGTTCTTTGCAAGCATAGATGGTCTAAGGCAGATGAGAGTCAGAGTAAGAGGTAGATGGGTCAGGGGAAGAAAATTATGAGGAAGAGGAATCCGCGTGTGAGGTGGAGGTGTAGCTGGAAGGGCTCAAGTTACAGATGAAATTTGGGCAACTATGATTGATCATGTGGTAAATCATGGCCTTTCACTTAGAGGGGCAAAGAGTCCAACCTTTTCTCAATAGAAACACGATTGCATCCATGGTAAGAGTTTTTCAACAGGACAGCAGGTATTGCTGCTATACAGTATATACATCTCTATCTATTCCTATAGAGGAATTCTTCAGTGCATGGAGACGGAAGGTATATGATCACTGCCCCTATGAGCAGATGCCCTTGCTCAAGGGCAAAGGCATGTCAAGGATGGATCAGGCATGCAAGAAGATTTTTCCCTAGGTGCATAGGAAAATATTGAATGTGACGTAGATGAGGCCATGTGGCCTATTCGACAGGACAGAATGGACTAGAAGGAACAAACAGCCCTAGTATTTTCTGTTGGAATCTTTCATTTTTTGGAATATTTCAATTGTTTATCTGGAAAAAAAGAACGAACAACCAATAAAATTTGCATCACAAGATATCTGCTTCTGGATCCATTTTTTGCAAAAAGTGACACTAACATGTTAGCTGCATACAGTCTTTGGCTAAAATGACCAGCAATGCTGCACTGATTAACATTGAGTACGGTGTTTTGTATTTTGTTGCCACTTGTGTACTGAATGATTGGAAGGGCTCAAACACTTGTGTGCAAGTTGTGTTGTTTGAGGGCAAAATGTGCTTTTGGTCCATATTTTAAATGTTTTGGCAGAGTTGTAACCTTTTGCAACGAAAATGTTTCATTTTGACCATTGGTGCCACTGTTTAGATCTCTGCGTTAACTGTTTTGAAAAATGTGGGTTTTGAGTTGACTGCTGCATCAAAGCAACCAATAAAAACTGTAATAGGATAAAGTGTGAAATATGTGTTTTTCCTCTCCCTTCCTAATTGTGGCTTCTATCTTTCCACAGAGTAATGGCAGCGTCCTGTGGGCACCGTGTAAGGCAGTGTCCTTGGCAGCATGGCCTCAGTAAATCGTCTCCCCCTAAAATGTTTGTGATGTATGTGGTGTTATGGCAGTTGTACTGAAACAGTAATTTCCCTCTGGGATGATTAAAGTATATCTGATTCTGATCTTGGCAGATGGCAAGTGTTGGAAGTGTCACTTAGCTCCTGGAACTTTTTAGCTTTCTTGGGAAGTATTTTATCCATTTTTGGGAAAGGGTACTAGAGGCAGCACAATATCCAGATCACTGAGATCATGTTTACTGGGGGGCCGCTAAACAATACCAGGGATAACTAAATGTGGATATGTAGGGGTAATTCTTAATGTGTGGGAGGATCCCTCTCTCCAGATTTTCACAAGTGGATAGACAATACAATAAAGGTGAGCGTTAATTCAGACTCCTGTTCCAAATCATGGGGACATATTTTAGATTTATGACTAAGTAATAGAGTTCAACGAGGGGAGACACTGCAGGCAAAACCTATTTTGGTCATCCACAAATGATCTCAAACCCAAATCGTTGTGGTAGTTATGATATGATCAGGAACCTGTAAGGTGTTTATTTCTTGTATTGTCAGGATAAAAAAGTATTCAGGAAGGAGGGGTACATGGAGGATGTAAAAGAACTGTCTCAGAGTTAGAAACTTGTTCTGTTCCCCTGCAGTGTCTTGCTTTGGATCCCATTGAGGAGACTAATTTTGTACAGGAGCTAGGCTCAGGCGATCTGAGTAGGAAAAATTGCTTAGTCCTTTGAAAATGTAAACAAAAAGAAAATATTGTTCTCAAGGGGAAAAACCAGACAGACTTTGAATCTGTGACATTTAATGGAAAATTAGTCAAAATTCTTCCTTCAAGATCTGAACGTCACTCCAAATTATCCATTTTAATGGAAAGAAACACTTTCAATCTTGATACAATCACATTTTATTTAACAGTCCTGCCCTAGTGAACATTGTGCACTTTTTTATGGGGACTTTTTTTGTTATAAATGTTTACTTTTATCCCTTTGGCCCAGATAGGGTAAAGTGATAAAAAGTGAAGTGTTTGTTAAGTTCTGAAAGTTGCAAAATTTAAAAAAATGAATTACAAAAAAAAAATAAACCAAAGGCCAAGCACCCAAAGCCCTACTGATACACCTGCTTCTTTCTTCTTTAATGCTTTATCAATAACAATGACAATAGAAAAGAAAAAGAAAATGCATGTATACTGAGTATAGAACAAATAAAAAGATAACATGTTTTCCAGGCCTTTTTATTCTTGCTGTCCATTACTGGGACATTACAGTTCCTTATGTAATTTGTTGGTCATGTTTGTGGTTCGAACATGGTCAGAGGAGGAACCCTCCAACAGTTTCCAAGTGAAGAGCTTCAAACTGACATTCATGGAAATGGGTGGAACTGACTTAAAAAAATATTTTCTTAAGTCTTCAGGAAATGCCTTTTGAATATGTGTGCATTAGGTCTTAGCAAAGAAAAGGTTACAGTTACTCCTTCAAATAAGTGGGATAAAGCATCTCCATCTGCATTTTGATTTTGTGTTGCTAGTAAAAGATATTGTAGAGGCAGTAAGAACGGTAGTAAAAAATAGTAAATTAAAGTTTGAGGTTGCTGAATAAACCCTGATCAAACTGACATTCATGGGTTCAGTTTTCTGAAAATGGGTGGAGCTGCCTTCTGGTGCAGGCTGTTAAGATTAGACTCCTCAGAAAAACAACAAGCTAAATTTCACAAGAAACAACTGCTTTCTCTATCGTTTTCTCACTGAGTAACTGAAATAAAATACAAATAACAGATTAAAAAGGATGTGTTGTGATGGACGTTTTCAGTTCTTTTGTCAATTATTTGTTTATTTTTTAGGGTTCCTCTGAGGATTTACATTTGTTTAGAACAGTCCATTAGTCATCTTCTGTTTCTTGAAGAAGACACAGCTTTGTTATAGGGCGACAAAGCTCTTTGGTGTTGGTTTTCACTTTCACCTGATGAACAAAGCCATTCCTGTCAGGAAAAGTCTCCACGATTCTTCCAAGTGGCCATTAATTTCTTGGTGCAGAGTCGTCTACGATCAGAATCACATCACCAACACAGAAATTTCTTCTTGTAGCAAACCATTTCTGACATTCTTGCAACTGTGTAAGATATTCCCTGCACCAGCGTTTCCAGAAAATATCTGCAAGGTATTGCACCTGTCTCAGACGTCGATTTGCATACTCATCATTCTTCTGAAATACTCCTGGTGGCAACTCAGGTTTGACCTTCAGCAACAAAAGATGGTTGGGAGTTAAGGCCTCTAGGTCATTAAGGTCTGATGAAGCCTTTGTAATGGGCCTGCTGTTTATAACAGCCTCTGCTTCACAAAGCAGGGTATGCAGACCTTCTTCATCCAAAAGCCACTCTTTGACTGTGATGCTCAGGAGTTTTCTCACTGAACAGATTAACCGTTCCCAACTTCCCCCATGTGAACCTGCTGGCGGATTGAAATGCCACTGTATACCCCTCTGGTGCAAGTGTTTCTCTATCTTGGTTGTGTTCCATTCTTTGATTGCTTTTTTCATTTAATTGTCAGTGTGACGAAGCCGTCTCGTCACTGAAAGCCACCTTGCGGACTTTGCGTGCACACACACACATGCCCGTAGAGCTATTCTTGTGAGGACCGTTGCACTCGCGGTAAAGCCCTAGTTAAGTTTCCTCAATAAGACACACATAAGCGCTGCCTGGTTACCTGCTGGGGTATTGAGGGTGCACACTTAATATTTCAGTGGGGTATACTGTGGGTGTTTGTGTGGGTGTGTGTCTATGTGTGTGTCTGTGTGTGTACTTGCGTGTGTGCGCACGCTGTGGTGCCTTACCATTTTCCCAGTGTTGGCGTCACTGCTGGGTTCAAACCCGAGGCAACGCCCAGTCATCAGTTAAAACGGCAGGTCTGTCAATGGGTGGAAGTGACGTCACAAACATGTGACTTGCGAAATGTTTGCCAGATGTTTTTTTTATTTTATGTTTAAAAGTTGGTTGTATATGAATGATTCTATTAATCTATGAAAAGGATTGAAAGTGTAAAATGTATGTGGTTTATCTATATTAATTTGTATGATGTAGAAATAATATTGGAGTAAAACTGATTTATATGGGGAAATTAGGGTTAATTAAGCCTGAGAGGAGGAGCCTAAGCTATTTAATGAGGGCTGTGGGAAAAACGGCGGCCATTTTGTATTTCTTTTTCCTTGTTACATGGCTGGTAACTGGAGGGAGGCTGAGTTCCAGAGGACTTTGTATATATGTATATATTTGCTTTGGCACCTTTTTTTTGGTTTGAGGAGCACAATAAAGCACCATCACCGCTAGCACGACTGAGCCTGGATTCTTGAGGAACAAAGAACCCCGTCACAGTCAGCCGACTTGAAATTGGTTAAATTATCTGAATACATCTCTCTGACCTGTCCTCTTCTGGCAAGAAATCTTATTGTGTTGAGACATGCATCAGTGTCAAGTGAAGAGGCAACCTCTAGATGCACAGCTCTTATGGCGAGACACGTGAATATAACGCCATATCTCTATGCTTGTCCTCTTACCCTTTTTACCAGAAATGGTCCAAAGTAATCGACGCCGACTCTTGTGAATGGAGGACCGTCAAGTAAAATCCTACATGTTGGTAGATCTGCCATAAGTTGCTTTCCAGTGGATCCATGTAGTCTTTTACAGAAGATAAATTTGGAGAGAAATCTTCTGATGGCTCCAATGGCTCCAGGGATCCAGAATCTTTGACGTAGCTGAGCTTTTACATGTGATTTCCTCCCTGCATGAGCCGTAATGTCATGAACGTGTCTCAATAGAAGCGTTGTGATGTGTGAGTCTTTTGGTAAGATGGCTTGCTGCTTGGAGTCATCAGGCATTGCTGTGTGATTCAACCTTCCACCAAACCTCATAACTCCATCTTGAAGCACTGGATTTAGCTTAAGAAGTGAACTACTTCTCTTTACCCTTTGATGTCCTTCCAGAATAGCCAAATCTTCCTTGAAACTTTGCCTTTGACAGTGCTTAATGATTTCTGTTTCTGCTTCAGCCAGATCGTCACGTCAGATTCTTTCCTTTGAAAGCCTTTTTGTATTCGACCATCTTGTTTTCTCCTCCTGATGCTTTTAGTTCCTTTCTCATTTCCTTAAGCTCTTTTAGCAACATTTTAAGTTTCAGGAACCAGGCTACAGCACGTTTTAATGTTGTCCATGAGGAGTATTGGCTCATCCACTGATCCATGAAATCCTTTGATTCTTGAGTGTGAATGACATGGACTTGGGTGACCCTTTTGACCTCCGGGTCATCAATATCTGTCATTCCAGGGTCTGGATTCTTGGGCCACTGGTCCTTTGAGCTAAGTAAAAAACCTCGGCCTAAAAGCCAGCTCTCGTTTTTCAGAAATGCTTCCACAGTTTGTCCTCTTGAGACATGATCAGCGGGATTCAGTGGTGTTGATATATCTCCCCAGTGATGTTTGGAAGTGCTTCAGGATAGCTGAGATCCTATTGGAGACAAATGTCTTGAATCTGGTGCTTTCACTGTTGAGGTACTTCAATACAGCTGTGCTGTCAGCCCAAAAGACAGATTCAGTGAACTCCAGTTCCAGTTCTTTTCTCGGGAGCATGTCCATCTTTGCTGCAACCGTGGTTGCTGTCAATTCCCTTCTTGGGATGGTAGGAGACTTCAATGGTGTAACCCTAGCCTTTGCCATGATCAATGTGCATTGAGTTTTAAATAAAAGATCTGTATTCCAGTGGGTCACCCTTAAATATTGGTATGGTGAGATCTGGAAGAAGTGATGCTTTGTGGTTCTTCACCAAATATTCCGTAACACTGGCTTGATATGTGAGAACTTGGCAAATCCCATCAAGCACTGGTCCCTGCTGATTGATAATGTCATCCTCAGGAGCAGATGAAGGCATTTGAATGGGTGCTGGTTGAGCGCTGTAATTAAAGCTGGCTGCTTTAAAGCTGGCCTGTGATGGTAGCTGTGACGTAGGCTTTGTGTCGGTTTTAATGTCCTTCTGATCATCTTGGAGTATGTTATCTTCTTGGCTGCTTTCATATTTTTGCAGAATTTCCATCTTGGCATCAGACTCAGCAACGCTGTCTGCATTACATGCATTTCCTCCCTCGCCTTTAAAGCTGCTTCAATCCTTTTTTGCTGAGCTTCAAATTCTGCCTCTCGCTTCTTTTCTTCAGCCTCTAGTTCAATCTTTCTGAAATGTTTCTCTGCATGCCACTCGGCTTCTTCTCTTTCTATGGCCAACCTTTCCTGCAAAGCTGTAGCCTTTGCCTTTAATGAAGCCCTCTCCATTTCTGCCTTTAACCTCACAGAAGCTGCTGATGAAACTGTGCTTCCACATTGTGATGAGGATCTACTTTTACCCCTGATGGTCAGCTTTGATAATGTAGACCTGCTATCTGCAGGTGCTACATGTGTGTCACATTCCTCAGCCTGCTCAACACGTCTTAAAACATCTTTCATCCATTCTTCACAACTCCAAAAAAAATTAATGGAACCAGCTTTTTTGATGATCCATGTATTCTTCCTCGTTCATTACTTTCTGCAGACCAGAATTAAGCTCTTTAAATTCTTCTTGCAACCCACCAAACTCCACACGAAGCTTATCTTTTACAGTGTTAACATTTGCATCGTACTCCATTAATTGCTCAATTAGCTTCTTTAAGCTTGATAACTGAGCTAGCTTGGACCTGCATGCTAGGATGAGTTTAGCTTTGTGTTCTTCTGCAGCCTTTTCAGTAATTTTTACAGTCCTTTTCCACTTTTCTGTTCCTCCATAACAAGCTAAACTCCACTTCTGTTCAATAATAATGTTAACGACACCTTAATATTCACTTTATCGTCACACAGAGCAACGCTCCTTCCCTTTTATTTATTTTTTCTCACGGACTCAGCTCCAGCTGTCCTCGGTTAGTCCGCATCCAATGTTGCAACCCGCAGCTGTCGGTCGTTATCCAGTTAACTCCTCCTCAAAGTCTCCGTGAAGGTTCCATGTATAATCTTTGTCGGTCAGGCCGTTCCAATGTTGATTTAATCCGTGTAGAGCAAGTTTTTTGACTAATGTAGTTTCCTAATTAATCAAGCCATAAGCTTGACGCTGTTCTTTTCCCCTCTGTAGTCCACTTCTTGGCTAAAAATAACCAAACAGGATCCTCTCCGTTAAGTTTAACCATTTACTTGAAAAATATAAACGATACAGGAATGAAATATCCAGCAAAAATAAAACAATAAAAGAAGTTTAGGAGAAATGTGAACAAAGGTCAGAAAACTTTGTGGCTCCACTCCAATTGCCTGACTAACCTGAAGCCGAAGCCACACCGCTAATACTCCAGAAACTCACTAATGCGCAACTAAATATGCACATTTGTTCCTTACACAAGAGAACCTTTTACTTTCTTGTATATAAATTGTAACTTATGAATAATCCTTTTTATCTTAACTTAAACAGAATTTGGGCTCCTACAACAAGAACGACTCTTGATTCTTGAAATCCCTGAAGGAACAAAGTAGTCAAATTGTAAAGGCTTTTTTACAACACGTTCACTTCTTTAGGTGTTTATCCACCTTATTTTCGAACGCGGAAGTAACTAAGGGTCCAACTTCCGTTTTTTTTGTGCTCCACTTCCGTTTCAGCGCTTCCCTCGGCCAAATAACATTAGCTTGACTGATGATAAACTGTTGTAGCAATATTGTCAAAAACTGCAGAGCGATGGAAGTGGCAGGTCAGTGCCACAGCCTCAAACTATTCATGACTGAGAGGATGACATGAAGAAGAGCCTCATAACGATCGAGGACATTTTAACTAGTCTGTGTCGTCAATTGGTGTGGACGGCTCTGCAGTGCGACTTTACCGAAGCGAACCTCCACTAGGGTGGCCATACATCCAGTTTTTAGACAGACAGTCCGGTTTTTAAAAGGTCTGTCCATCATCCACCGTTGCTTTGAGACGGACGCCCATTTGTAAAAAGTATACATATTTAGGAGCAAATTCTAAAAATGATATACACTCAAATAAAAAAATAATTCCATCATAATCCACTGTGGCAGAGTCGATTAATCCATCCGTTTTCTGACATGCATATCCGTCATGGGATCGCGAGGTTGTGGCAGATTATTGGATGAAATTGTTAAATAAATATGAGTCAACGGTACTGAACGGTAATCAAATCAGCAATGTGGACATGCTGACGTCAGCTCAGCAGCTGGTAGTCCAACGGAACCGAGCGCACCTGCAGACCGCAAAAATGCCTAAACGGAAGACAACATTTAATCTTGAATGGACCAAAGACTATGGACTTATATCCAAAAGCAGGAAGGATGATTCTCATGCATATTGTATGCTGTGTCAATGTGACGTGGATGTGAGCAGTAAAGGTAAAGGTGCCATCGATTGACATGCTAGCACAGACAAGCTCAGGGGCAACAATCGAAGTATATATATATTGGAAGCCTCTGACCAGCTACTTTCAGACCCTGGGTGAAGAAGAATGTCCTAAGAGTTTGTGGAGGTGCTTTGCAGAGGACAGCACTGAAGTGTCTGAGATGTATTTCCTTTTCCTCAGTCACATTTTTAAGGTGTTCTCAGACTGCATTGAAGCACTAGAGGCCAAATCATTCAGCATAACCTCAGTCTTTAAAATGATGACTGAACTTAAAGCGAAACTTGAGACATGTTTCACCATTTTTTCGGCTTTGCTGTAAACACCAGACTTAAGCAACTAACACCTGATTTGACAACAAAATGTGAAGCTGATTTAGTCAGTTCTATGAAAGAGCACTGAAGTATTTGGGTGAGAGGTATGACTTCTCTGAGAACAGCTTTCACAGCAAAATGTCAAAGCTCAGCCTTACAACTGCTGTGTCCTATGAAGGGTACAGTGATGCAGTCCAGGCCTGCAAACTGAAAAACATTGATATGGAGGGGCTGTATGAGGAATACGGCATGGTGGAAGCTATTCTCAGCTCCCCAGAAGTGGAAGGTTGCCGCAGTGAGGAGTGATATCTGAAACTGTTTTCCAAAGATGATGTTCCACTGGTAAACCTAAGAAAAGTCAGTGCCTACATCTTCTCCATTCCATGCAACAATGCACATATAGAGCGCGTCTTTTCAATGATGTCCTCAGCATGGAGAAATGAGAGAAATCGTCTCGATGTAGAAAGTGTCAAGGCAGAGCTACAGATTTGTGTCAACTTCACACTGGAGTGCAAAGACATGTACAGGATTTTTCTCTCAAATAAGAAACTATTGGAAGCAGCCAGGAAAGGACACAAATATAAGAAGTAGACCTTCACATCTTTGGTGAGTACAACAGTGCCCTACTATGTTATAGGTTTGATATTATGTTTTTATCCTAGTTTTGCTGGTTTTTGAAAAATGTCCTCCTTTTTGGTGTTATGAAAATGGCCACCCTAACCTCCACAGTGGAAAAGTTGGATCGGTGTTAATGAACAGCAACATTGATGACCTGGTATTCATGGAGGCTTATGTGCGTTCAAGCCAAAGCAAGTCCGACGTTCACTCTGCTGGATCCTGACTACATCAACCGGCTCTACCGAGACGACCGGAGCGCTCTGGTGCTGCAGCTCCTGGGGAAGTTTTTCAGTCAGTCAGCGGCGACTTATGGAAGGTAAACTATGAATCGTCTGATTCAAAACATCCTAGCTGTTGCCTCGTGGTGATTAGATTGCTGATCAGTTAATTTTGTAATGTTTGGGATTTAACTGATGTTATAAGAGGATATCAAAACAGTCTGCCCACTTCATGGTTTGGCTTGAAATTTAAAATTTAAATGGATAGTTTAAGGTGTCACTATAAACTATAATCCATATTTTTATATAAATATTACACCAAGGACTGTAATATAAAAAGTAACCGTTTCTTTAACTTTATTTAAAGGTGCAGTTTGCTGTGGCCAAAGGTCTGATTGGATTGTCCTGCACAGATGAGCAGCGCCGTCCCCAAAAGGCTGAATGATGGATGTTTCCTGGACCACAAAGAATTAAATGGCCTACAAATATACTATATATGTGAAATGTACATAAGATACAATTTAGTTATTTACATGTGCTAAGTCAACATCCACTTGATCAAAATATGAATAAATGCAAATTACATAAGAAACTGAAATGGATTGCAAAATTTAACAATACACATTTTAGTTGGGCAATTTTTGTTTAAGTAAACATTTAAATAGTCTGGAAATAAGGATATACAATACTTAAAGTTATTAAAAATGAAAAGTAACTCCAAAATCTAAAACCTCAAGGTGCTAAATAATTAATATATTTATAAGCAGACAACCAAAACTATTATATTTCCTCTGGTTTACAGTAGAATATAACTAATCAGGATTTTTGACATGTAAACCTCTCTGCTTCCTCACGTATGATTTCCCCTGCATGTTCACAGGAGCTGCACAGATTCTAAAAATTTGGTCTATTTTATAAACCAAGTTGATGGTACAGTCTGGGAGATTATTGTGAAACCTTTGAGCCTCCTGATAAATTTTTCCACATGTATGTGGAAATTTGCAATCCTCCTTGTGGCAGTTACATCCTCATCAGACAACTGCCCTCCTTTTATGAGTGAATGCTGGTAGAACAAGGTTAAATCTCCTCTCAAACAGCAGATCTCCGATGGTAAAGCCTCTATCTGCCATTACTTCATCGCCAGAACAAAAATACTCCAGGTGTTTTCCGAGCCACATGCATTCTTCTTCTTCTTCTTCTTCTTCGTGTGGGAGGAGTGTGAGTGAAGGAGCGGAAGAGAGAGCGCGTGAGAAAACTCTGTTTTGAGTGGTTTTTCTTACTTTTTTCTCCGTCGAGCTCCGTGGAGCAGCAGCCTGCGGCAGCCGGGGAGCAGGTGGGTGTGTCCGGCGAGGCTGGAGCTCCTGCCGTGGTGGAGGAGTGTGGCGCTGCGGGGAACTCCAGCGTAGCCGCGGAGGAAGCCGTGGCGTCGGCTCCAGTCGCTGGAGACCGGCAGGAGAGTTTAGGGGGGGAGAAAAATGTGGATGAAACATCTGATCCACAAAGGAGTGATTGTGTGGTGAGTGAGGGCAGCACGGTGGTGTGTGGTGGTGGGGAAACTTGTGTGACTGGTGAGGAAGTGGAGACTCAGGGTGAGATGGAGCAGGATGGTGTGTGTGAAGAGCAGGAGGGTGAGACTGGTGTGTGTGGAGAGCAGGGAGGGAAAGGTGAGGCGGTGGCAGGTGGAGGGGAGGTGAGTGTGGAGGAGCATGTGGTGGCTCCTGTGGAGGAGTCTGTGGTGGCTCCTATGGTGGAGCCTGTGGTGGCTCCTGTGGAGGAGAAAGGCGAGGGGGCGCAGTTGATGGAGCAGGAGGTTCCAATGAATTTAAAAAGGCGCAGTAAAAGGAAAAATGTGATGACTGCTGTTCAGAGCAGTAAGCAGGTCAGCAAGCTGGCCACAGAGAGAAAGGATGTGTCAGACAGCAGCGACAGTGAGGGTGAGCTGTCTGACAGCAGTGAGGTGTCTCTGTCACAGGGTAGCAGTGCAGAGGCACGTTATCCTGTTGAATCTTTTAATAATTTTCTCCAAGAAACAAAAGGATTAAGAGGGATAAAAGTAGAAAAATATTTTCCCAATTTAAAAATAGTCTGGGTTTTCTGATCAGGAGGTTTTTAGACTAAAGAAAATTATGGGAAAAGTGAGAAAACAATTTTGAATAGAATGATGAGCACTAACTTATTATTATTATTATTGTGCGTATTTTATTGTGGTGTTGGTTTTAGCCTTTTACCCAACATGGATAATTTTAAAATAGCTTCTTTAAATGTTAATGGAGCTAGGGAGGCTGTTAAACGCACCATGATTTATGAAATAGCAAAACAGAAAAGAATTAGTGTTTTATTTTTACAAGAGACGCACAGTGATCTTAACAATGAAGCAGACTGGCGCAAGGAATGGAAGGGAGAAGCTTTTTTTAGCCACGGCACCTCTGGGGTGGGCCTCCTCTTTTCCTCAGCTTTCACCCCAAACTCTTTTGTAGAAAGTATCGTCCAGGGAAGGTGCCTTTTAGTAAAAGCTCAGTTTGACCATTTTAACGTAGTTTTTATCAATATTTATGCCCCTAACGTCGGTGCAGAGAGGAAGCGTTTTTTAGAGAAAATTGGGGAGAGGTTGGGAGATTGCGGGTCTGATGATTATGTTTTTTTAGGTGGGGATTTTAATTGTACAGAAAACGAATTGTTAGACCGGAATCATAAAGAGCCTCACCAAGCTTCCCAGCAAGCCATGCAGAAGCTTGTCTCGTCTCACGGCCTGGTGGACGTGTGGAGGAGGATGCAAACAGGCTCCAGACAGTACACTTGGTCCCACAGTAAAGAAAACCGCCTCTCTTTAGCACGTATTGACCGTTTTTATTGTTTTAAATATAATTTTAATGTGTTTAAAACATGTCAGATTTTACCAGTAGCTTTTACAGACCACTCTTTGCTTTTAGGGAATGTTTTTATAACAAACATTTTACCTAAAAGCGCCTACTGGCATTTTAATCTGGCTTTAACTCATGATCGTAGTTTTAAAGAAGCTTTAAGTTATTTTTGGACTGTTTTTAGACAAAGAAAGGGTGATTTTACTTGTCTAAGGCAGTGGTGGGACCATGGAAAAGTTCAAATAAAACAACTTTGTCAACAGCATACTCTTAATGTAACTTGTGACGTCACCAGATCTATCAGAGATCTGGAGATGGATATAGTGGAATTAGAACATTTAAGTGAGTCCACAGGAAATCGAGAGCATATTGAAGCTCTCAAATCCAAAAGGCTAGTTTTAGCCAACCTGCTGGAGTCTAAAGTCCAAGGCGTGTTGGTCAGGTCTCGGGTTCAGAACATCACAGAGATGGATGCTCCCTCTAGCTTCTTCTTCAGCTTGGAGAGGAAACGCGGGCAGAGGAAGGTGATCCATTCCTTATTATCTGACACAGGGCAGCAGGTGAGTGAACCGGGCCAGATCAGGAGGAGGGCTGTTGAGTTTTACTCTTCTCTGTTTGAGAGTGAGTATAAGGAGAACGAGGAGCTGTTTGGGGAGTTCTGTGGTGGGCTGCCCCAGGTCTCTGAGGAGACCAACGTACAGCTGGAGCGCCCCCTGGGGGTACAAGAGCTCCATACAGCCCTCCTGAATATGCAGGGCCAGAAGGCCCCAGGTATCGATGGTCTTACAGTAGAGTTTTTCAAAGCCTACTGGGACATCCTGGCGGAAGACCTACTGGAGGTCTATAATGAGAGTTTGGCCACTGGTTCACTCCCGCTTTCGTGCCGCAGGGCAGTCATCACCCTCCTGCCCAAGAAAGAGAACCTGCAAGACATTAAGAACTGGCGCCCTGTGTCTCTCCTCTGCACCGACTACAAGATCCTCTCCAAAGCCTTGGCAACGCGGCTGAGAGAAGCTATGGAGCAGGTCATCCACCGGGACCAGACCTACTGCGTCCCCGGCAGGTCCATGGTAGATAACGTCTACCTAATTCGGGATGTTTTGGAGGTCTCCGGTTCATTGGGTTTAAGAACGGGCTTGATCGCATTAGATCAAGAAAAGGCGTTTGATCGCGTCAAACACGGCTTCCTGTGGAAAACTATGGAGAGGTTTGGGTTCGGCGCTGGTCTCATCGCCAAGATCCAGGTGATATACAGTGGCATTGAGAGTATGCTAAAGATTAATGGTGGTCTGTGTGCTCCTTTTAGGGTGCGTAGAGGTGTTCGCCAAGGCTGCGCCATGTCCGGGATGCTCTACGCGCTCTCCCTGGAACCCCTGCTTCAAAAGATACGTTCTACTGTTCATGGTTTGGTTTTACCTGGTTTTAATAGTAGAGTGGTTTTATCTGCCTATGCTGATGACGTTGTTGTGTTTACTAAAAACCAGCAAGATGTCGACGTACTGAACGAGATAACAACTAAGTTCTCTGTTTTATCTTCTGCGAGGGTGAACTGGGGAAAAAGTGAAGCCCTGGCAGTGGGCGAATGGCGTGAAGGGCTCCCGTTTCTCCCTCAGGGACTTTTATGGAAAAAAGATGGTTTTAAATATCTCGGTCTGTTTTTAGGCAATGAAAACACTGAAAAAAAGAACTGGGAAAACATGGAACAGAAAATAGAATGTAAACTAGAAAAGTGGAGATGGCAACACTCCCACATGTCGTACAGGGGAAGGGTTTTGGTTTTAAATAACCTTGTAGCATCTCAGCTGTGGCACAAACTTTCCTGTTTAGACCCACCGTCTGGTTTGTTGGCCAACATACAAGCAAAAATGGTCAACTTTTTTTGGAACGGTTTTCATTGGGTGCCACAGTCTGTGTTGTTTTTACCCAGAGAAGAGGGGGGCCAGGGCCTTGTCCACCTAGCCGGGAGAACAGCGGCTTTTAGATTACGTTTTGTTCAGAAATACCTGGCAGGGCCCTCTGACTTAGTGTGGAGGGACATTTTTAGAGGTGTAAATAACCTGGGGCTGGATGCGGCTCTGTTTTTAACTGATTTAAATCTTTTAAAGTTAAGGGGATTGCCGAGGTTTTACCAGGGTGTTTTTAAATCATGTGCCCTGTTTAAATTAAAGCCATCCCAAACGACTAACTCTCTGCACTGGCTTTTACAGGAGCCTTTAATCTGCGGGTCCAGGCTGGACGTGTGTGACGGCACTGGACCAGGGCTGTCGGAGGCGCTGCGCCGGTCAAAGATAACAACCGTGAAACAGCTGGTGGAGACTGCAGGACCGTCCCTCTCCAACGTCGAGGCCATGGGTTCCGTGATGGGGGTACGGTCTGCCAGGCTGGGGCTGCGTTTCCTGGACCTCCTGAGGGGAAAGATGTCGGCCAAGGAGAGGAGCCTCCTCAGTGACTACTGTGAGACACAGAGCCAGCCAGACCCGATGGACTCCTTTCCTGGCCTGATCCTGGATCCTGGGTTCCCGGAGAGAAGTGGACCTCTGCTCTCCAGCCTGGACCCACAAAAGATGGTTTTATCCACTATGGACCAGAAAACTGTATATAGAGTTTGCTCCAAAGTGATAAATCGAAGACACTTCGAGAACCGCGCAGTCTGTGTATGGACTGATAGACTTGCTGGTAGAGCACCCCAGTGGAGGACTTTATATAAGCCTCCAATTAAAAAGAGAACTGGTGATCTCCAATGGAGGATTTTACACGGTGGCATCGCCACAAACTCTTTTTTATCCGTTATTAATCGGGCTGTTTTAAATGAGTGTCCTTTCTGGAGTCTGTCTGAGAACGTTTTTCATGTTTTTATGGACTGTAACAGACTAAAGACCATTTTTAGCCTTTTAACAAATGTTTTTAGTCTTTTTGGCACTGTTTTTACTACTTCTTTATTTATTGGAGGAGTGTGCCAAAATAAAAGTAATAAGGCAAAGGCCAGACTTTTAAACTTTTTAATCAGTGAGGCAAAGATGGCTATTTATTTGTCCCGTAGAGACAGACTGCAGGGAGGACCTCAACTTGATGCTGTGGCTCTGTGGAAGTGCAACGTTAAAGCCAGAATTAGGCTGGAGTTTCACTTCCACAGAGTCACACAGAACATGGAGGCTTTTATGCAGTTGTGGGGTTTTAAAAAGATTTTATGTGAAATGTCTGAAAGAAAAGAACTTCAATTTAACAAGCTTCTTATTTAAGAATTTTATGTAAATGACACTTGGTTTTAACTCAATTGTTTAATTGTTTGGCCTTTTGTAATTAAAGTTTTGTTAAAAGTCTTCTTCTTCTTCTTCTTCTTCGTTGTGAGAGGAGTGTGAATGAAGGAGAGGGGAGGGAGCGTGAGAGTGAAAGTACCTTTTTTCATATCTTTTGGCTTTCTTCAGTGTTTCACTGGGTGTGCTTTTTATATTATTGGTTTATTTGTTTTTTGGGATTACTTGATTTGAGTGTTCACAGGTTTTGGTTGGGGCGTGGCCGTCAGGCCTGCCTGGGTGGCTAGCAGCTGCTAGCACCGTGGGTGTGGGAGGTTTCTCCACGGTGACACAGAGAAATGGCATCAAGGTGGGTGCTGGCTCTCCGTGCAGCGTGGAGGAAGTTTGTTTGGCAGTAGGGGAGGTAATTGGACATAGGTCCATCAAGTCTGCAGCTCGCATGAATGGGGCTGTGGCATTGTTTGTGGAAAAGTGGAGCAGGCTCAACAGTTGGTCGAGGCCGGGATTTTGAATTGAAATGAGGAATTTAATGTAAGGTTCAATGTAAAAATCGATGATTTCGAATATGTGGATGTGGACAAGAGGGGCATATTATTAGAATGTGCCCAAACAAGGCTGGACCAGCCCCGCCTCAGCCAGCGGAGCAAGGCCCTGCTGATGTTCAGCCAGAAACTGTGAGCGAGATGGCGGGAACGCCAGCCACTGATAGAGAAGAACCTGCCGCGGTGGCAGGAGATTCTGCCACTGCTGAAGGTGTCACAGAGGGCTGTCCCCCCCAATGCTGGAAAAGTGTCGGGTGTTGGAGGGAAGATGTTGACTGAGGGGTGTGTGAAGACCAATGAGGGTTATATTGTGTGTGGTATTGGGGAGGGTCTGTCCAAGGTTAGTGGTGGGGTGGAGGAGGAGGAAGGTGAGCAGGGAGGAAAGGTGGGCAATCAAGAGCAGTTGGCATGTGGAGATCCGGACAAGGAACAGGAGGCACGAGAGGAGGATGGAGGGGCGAACGCTGAGAATGGAGAGGCTTCATTGGGAGCTGAGGCAGAGGTAAGGGTGGAGGAGGAGGAGGAGGTGATGGAGCAGGAAGCTTCAGCCATAATGAAGAGGAGGAGCAAAAGGAAAAACGTTGTTGCTGTTGAGCAGGCTAGTAAACAGACCGGCAAGATGGCTGCTGAAAGAAAAGAACAGTTGGAAAGCAGTGACAGCGAGGACGATTTTTCCGATTCCAGTGAGATATAACTTTCACAGGTTAGCAGTAATGAATCCCGATATCCTGTCGAGTCTTTTTTGTCTTTCATTCAGCAAACTAAAGGGCTGAGGGGACTCAAGGTGGAAACATATTTTCCAAACTTGAGACTCTTTTATTCCTCAGCCAGATATTACGTCAGGAAAAAGGAAGAATCAGGCTTCACTGATCAAGAGATTTTCAGACTGAAAAAGATAATGGGTAAAGTGAGAAAGCAACTTTAACTTAGTGTCACGCACTAACATTGTATTAATATTATTATATTGTATAGCCTTTGAGTGTGTTGCCTTAATTTTTTTACCCACAATGGACACTTTTAAAATAGCATCCCTCAATCTCAATGTGGCTAGAGAGGCTTTAAAACATCGAATGGTCTACCAGACACTTAACCATAAAAAAATTAGTGTTTTGTATGTACAGGAAACTCACAGTAATAATTCAAATGAGGCGGAATGGAAATAGGAATGGAAGGGGGAAGTCATTTTAAGCCATGGCACCTCCCAGAGTGCAGGAGTGGGCTTCCTCTTTTCGAGAGCTTTTAACCCTCATTCAATTGAAATACAGCACATTGTTAAGGGTCGATGTCTTTTAGTCCGAGCTGGAGTTGAACGATTTAATATGGTTTTTATTAATATGTATGCTCCATGTGCCAATGCAGAGAAGACACGTTTTTTAAAAGAAATTGGGGAGAAGTTGGGGATTGTGGGACCGAGGATTATGTTTTTATAGGAGGGGATTTTAATTGTACAGAGGACGATTTCGTAGATCGTAACCATGCAGAGCCGCATGTAGCAGCTCAGCCCAGGATGCACACAGGCTCCAGACAGTACATGTGGTCCCACATGAAAGAAAACCACATTTCACTAGCTCATCTTGACTGGTTTTATTGTTTTAAACACCATTTTAACGTGTTTAAAACTTGCCAGATTTTACCAGTAGGTTTTACGGATCATTCCCTGGTTTTAGGTAGTGTTTTTATTAGAAACATTTTACCTAAGAGTGCTTACTGGCATTTTAACTCAGTTTTAACTTATGACCAAGGTTTTAAGGAGATTCTGAGTTATTTTTGGACTGGTTTTAGACAACGGAAGAGTGATTTTACTTGTCTGCAACAGTGGTGGGACTACGACAAAGTTCAGATAAAACTGCTGTGACAGCAGCACACTGTTAATGTTACCCGTGACCTCATCGGATCTATAAAGGATCTGGAGATGAACATTGTGGAATTAGAGTGATTGTGTGACTCCACTGGAAACAGGGAGCATTTTGAAGCTCTCAAATCTAAAAGGCTAGTCTTAGAAGACCTGCTGGACGTAAGAGTTCAAGGCGTGTTGGTTAGGTCTCGGATGCAGAACATCGCAGATATGAATACGTCATCCAGCTTTTTCTTTAACTTGGAGAAGAAGTGCGGGCAGCGGAAGTTGATCCATTCTCTGCTGTCGGACACAGGGCAGCAGTTGAGTGAACCGGGTCAGATCAGGGAGAGGGCTGTGGGTTTTTACTCTTCATTGTTCAAGAGCGAGTATAAGGAAAATGATGAGTTGTCAGGGGAGTTCTGCAGCGGACTGCCCCAGGTCTCCATGGAGACCAACACCCAGCTGGGCCGGCCCCTTGGGGTGCAGGAGCTCAACACAGCCCTCCAAGGTATGCAAGCCCGGAAGGCTCCGGGCATCGATGGGCTCACTGTAGAGTTCTACAAAGCCTACTGGGACATCTTAGCAGGAGATCTGCTAGATGTCTTTAACGAGAGCCTGACGACCGGTTTGCTCCCAACGTCCTGCCGCAGGGCAGTCATCACTCTCCTCCCAAAAAAAGGGAACTTGCAGGAGATTAAGAACTGGCGCCCTGTGTCCCTTCTGTGCACCGATTATAAAATTCTCTCCAAGGCCCTGGCAGCCAGGATGAGAGGAGCAATGGAGCAGGTCATCCACCGAGACCAAACCTATTGCGTCTCCAGCAGGTCAATGGTGGACAACATCCACCTGATCCGGAATGTTTTGGAAGTCTCCAGTTCATTGGGTCTACAGACAGCCTTGGTCTCACTTGACCAAGAAAAGGCATTTGACCGCGTCAAACACAGCTTTCTATGGGAAACCATGCGAAAGTTTGGATTCGGCGCTGGTTTTATAGCCAAGATTCAGGTGTTGTACAGTAACATTGAGAGTGTGCTGAAGATCAACGGTAGCCTGTGTGCTTCTTTTAGGGTGTGTAGAGGCATTCGGCAGGGCTGCGCGCTCTCCGGGATGCTCTACGCACTCTCCCTTGAACCCCTCCTCGAGAAAATACGGTCGAGTGTTTGTGGTCTGGTCTTACCTGGTTTTAATACTAATTTGGTTTTATCTGCATATGCCGACGATGTCGTTGTTTTTATAAAAGACCAGAAGGATGCTGACACATTATGTAATGTCACTGAAAAGTTTTTGTGTCCTGTCTGCTGCGAGGGTGAACTGGGGAAAGAGTGAAGCCTTCGCCACGGGTGAGTGGCATGGCCGTCTCCGAGTTCTCCCTCAAAATCTTCCATGGAGGAGGGATGGTTTTAAGTATCTGGGCATCTTTTTAGGGGATAAAGCTTTGGTACAAAAGAATTGGGAAACTGTCGAGCAACAAATAAAGAACAAACTGGCTAAGTGGAGATGGATTCACTCCCAGCTGTCTTACAGAGGCAGGGTGTTAATTTTAAACAATCTTGTTGCATCGCAGTTGTGGCACAAACTTTATGTTTTAGACCCACCACCAGACATGTTGATGAAAATACAATCTGAGATGGTGGAGATTTTTTGGAAGGGTTTACATTGGGTGCCACAATCTGTCTTGTTTTTATCAAGAGAGGAGGGGGTACAGGGCCTTGTCCACCTGGCCAGCAGAACAGCTGTTTTCCGCATGCAGTTTCTCCAAAAGTACCTGGTAAGTCCTTCTGACACTGTGTGGATGGATGTGGCGACCTGCATTTTAAGACGCGTGAGTGGGTTGGGGCTAGATGCTGCTCTGTTCTTAACCAATTTTAGCTTTTTAAAGTTAAAAGGGTTGCCTCGTTTTTATCAAAGCGTTTTTAAGTCATGTGCTCTTTTTACATTACATAGATCCAAAACGTACAATTCTCTGCATTGGCTTTTAGAAGAACCTCTGGTGTGTGGAGCGAGACTAGACGTCTGTGACGGTACTTTGCCGGGTCTGTCAGAGACGTTGTGCAGGTCGGGCACGGTGACTGTGAGAAGGCTGGTGGAAGCAGCTGGACCGGATTTCAGCAACATCCAGAAGTTGGGTTCACTGCTGGGGGTCCGGTCCGACAGGCTGATACGGCGCTTCCTCGATCGGGTGAAGGAGAGGATGACAGCCAAAGAAGGACATCTGCTGCAGCTGCATTCCACTGGACATTGTGAGCCTGACCCGATCCGTTTCCAGACGTTCAACTGGACCCTGTTTTCACAGAGGACAGTGGCCCTCTCTTATATAGCGTGGCCCCCAAGATGACCTTGTGCAGTACGAGCCCACAGATGCTGTACAAGATTAATGTAAAAATAATGAATAAACAGACTTTGAGAAACAGACCTGTCAGCGTGTGGAGAGACAAGCTCGGAGGACAGAGGCCCTAATGGAGAACTCTTTACAAGCCTCCGGTGAGGACACGGACTGGTGACCTCCAGTGGAGAATCCTCCATGGTGCTATTGCCACAAACTCTTTTTTATCGGTCATCAGTCCTGGAGTTTTAAACGTGTGTCCGTTCTGTAGCTTGTCTGAGAGTGTTTTTCATGTTTTTATGGAATGTGTGAGATTAACTGGGTTTTTTAGTCTTTTGATGAGATGTTTTAGCCTTTTAGGTGTGGTTTTTACAAATGCTGTTTTTATTAATGGTGTGCATTACAGCAGAGCCACTAAGGCAAAATCTCAGATGTTAAACTTTTTAATTGCTGAGGCCAAAATGGCAATCTACATATCTCGGAGGGACAAGTTGCAGGCTGGACACCATCTTGATGCTGTGGCTATGTGGAAGTGCAACGTTAAAGCCAGGATTAGGCTGGAGTTTCACTTCCACAGAGCCACACAAAACATGGATGATTTTATGCAGTTGTGGGGTTTTAATAAGATTTTATGCGGCGTGTCTAAAGAAGGACAACTCCAATTTAACAAGCTCCTTATTTAAGTATTTTATATAAATGACACTTGGTTTTAACTAAGTTGTTTTTATGTTTTCTGATGTTCTGTAAATAAAGTTTTGTTAAAAGTCCAAAAAAAAGTCTTCTTCTTCTCTCCTAGGTGTGATCATCAGTGCCTGTAGTGTCAGCATTTTTATTCATAGGTAACTGATTATGGAGCGGTCTGGTTAGCCTCTGCATCACAGCGGCTGTCATCTGTCAAACACAAGACCGCAATCAGTTTAGCAAACAGCATAAAATATATCAAGGCTACTTAAAACTATGGTAATACCAAGCTAATAGAGCAGCACCTGCATCATTACTCATTCAAATATTCATATCACACATTCCTTCCAGTTTTTACAAAACCCCAGGTAATGGGCTTATTACCTGGGATGTCATTGGTGAGGTTACACAGTTACATTCTGACTGCAATATTTTGGGTTCTTTAAGATCATAAAAGCAAAAAATGGGTTTTCATTTTTAAAGTCAGATTTTCACCATGTTTTACATTTGTAAATGTCACAGTTCCAAACTAAATATTTAATTACACAGCTAACTGTTTAGTTTGTAATCTACATATTAAGATGCAAACCAAGCATTTAGTTTTCAAATTAAATATTTAACCCCAAATTAAATGTTTGGTTTATAAACTAAACATTTACTTTGGGGCTAAATATTAAGCTTGTTATTTAAATATTTAACTTGCAACTGTGACTTGTTTATAGATTTATGAATAACAAAAATATGAATAGTGAACCCTAACTTTTATGTCATATGACAGGCTAAACATATTTTGCTATAAAATCTTTCATTGTATAACTTTACAAACGGAACCCCACAGACCTACTAGCAGGGATGAAACATGTCCAGATAATAATTTACAGAGAGAACAAAGCTAAAGACGGCTGTCTTCATGTGAAGGCATATGTTTTATCAGGAGCGGCACAAACTAAGGAGTTAGTTAGTTAGCTAACATTTGCTTACCTGTCTGCTCTCCTCTTTGTCTCATGGTTTTTGTTTTCAATGGAACTTCGTAGCCCAGACACTTTTCTGGCATCGTGTGGTCTTCTGTCGGTCTTTTGTCCACAAAATGAAAAGAACAAACATACGGACGCTTCGGTGGTTTCTTCAGATTTTAAGCTTTTAACCACAGGCGAAGGGATTCCTCATTCTTCGGCTGGGGGTGAAGGAAGTAGGGCGCGTCGTATCCACAGCTCTTGTTCACGGTCGATGATTAAAACTCTCCTGCTCCACGTAAACCTTTCTTTTACACTCGTTATTATTACAGCCTCTAACTGGACAAACGATCCCGGTCTTCCTCGAAGTCATAATGACGATTAATTTGAGACGAAGTAGCTGCATGAGCCGCTTTTCAGCAAGCTACCCAGTGACAGGAAGTGACGCGCAGGAAGTCTTGCACAAAAAAACGTCAACTCACTGACTCCGTATTTCCGTCAAAAATAAGGTGGATAGAGTTCCAATAAATCTTCAGTTGTTCTCATTTACCTTCCATGAAATCAACATAAACCATGTTGAGGCACCATTAGCACCGCTAGAACTGAAACTTTGTGTCATCTAAACAGTGACACTTGCTTCTGTTCTGTTTGTTTTATTCTCACATGCAGAAAGGAAACATTCAGATGTATCTCTGCAGGAACACAAGGCAGGAAAATGAGATCTGATGAAAGCCAGAAATGCATCAAGAACATTAAATATTTGGCTTTAGAGGAAGTGCTGCTTCTTTTTAGTTCTGATAGTGTAGGGAAAGAAACCTTCTACAATCCAACAGTGACTTGGTTTAGAACTAACACTGCAGTCCACTCTGAACACCATCCCCACTGTCAGACATGGTGGTGGCAGCATCATGCTCTGCTTCTTGTCTGCAGAGACAGGGAAGATGGCAGAGTTGATGGGAAGATCGTTGGAGCCAAATTCAGGGCAATGTGGGAATAAAACCTGCTGGAGTCTGCAGAAGACTTGACACTGGGGTGGAGGTTCACCTTCCAGCCTCAGCACTTTTAATAAGTGGATAGTCAATACAATAAAGATAGCATTACATGAGAATTTATTGGCGAGACTGAGCCATAATTCAGATTGCTTTTTAAAATCATGGGGACGTATTTTAGATTTATGATTAATTAATAGAGTTTAATTTGTTGGTCATGTTTGTGGTTCGAACATGGTCAGAGGAGGAACCATCCAACAGTTTCCAAGTGAAGAGCTTCAAACTGACATTCATGGAAATGGGTGGAACTGACTTAAAAAAATATTTTCTTAAGTCTTCAGGAAATGCCTTTTGAATATGTGTGCATTAGGTCTTAGCAAAGAAAAGGTTACAGTTACTCCTTCAAATAAGTGGGATAAAGCATCTCCATCTGCATTTTGATTTTGTGTTGCTAGTAAAAGATATTGTAGAGGCAGTAAGAACAGTAGTAAAAAATAGTAAATTAAAGTTTGAGGTTGCTGAATAAACCCTGATCAAACTGACATTCATGGGTTCAGTTTTCTGAAAATGGGTGGAGCTGCCTTCTGGTGCAGGCTGTTAAGATTAGACTCCTCAGAAAAACAACAAGCTAAATTTCACAAGAAACAACTGCTTTTTCTATCGTTTTCTCACAGAGTAAATAAAATAAAATACAAAAAACAGATTAAAAAGGATGTGTTGTGAAGCATTGACACTGGGGTGGAGGTTCACCTTCCAGCAGGACAACCACCCTGAACATAAAGCCACAGCCGCAATGGAACGGTTTAAACCTAAACATATTCATGTGTTAGAATGGCCTAGTCATGGCCTAGTCAAAGTCTAGTCAAAGTCAAAGTCTAGTCAAAAAAAAAAACTGTATATTTTTCTGTCTACTTCACAATTTTATCCCACTTAGTGTTGGTCTTTCACATACAATTCCAATAAAATATTGTGGTTGTGGTTGTAATTTGAATGTGGAAAAGTTCAAGGGGTGTGAATTTTGCAAGTGTCGTCCCCTTAGAGATTTAATGTGTAATTTCAGGTAGAGGTTCAATGCTTCCCATTGGAAATGATGCTCATTAGGTGTGTTCTTATATTTTATATGTTATTTAGTCTGATATTGCAGACCGAAGTCCTAATTCCTGAAAAAGGAAAAACATCTTTGCTTCATAATGTTAGTACAATGCTTGTCCTCGTCTGGTGAAAACTCTACATTCTGTCTGATGCGTTTTGATTTCTGGGTGTAACTCACATCTTTGATCTGTTTAACAGTGTTGCTGCTAACACCAAGGCAGGCAAAGGAGTGTGCAAGTATCTAATCTGGAAAACTACAGCCACACCTCCAAAATACAGAAGTAAAACTCTGACTAATTCATTCCTAACCACTAGCTTTGGACATTTGGCAGTAGGAGGAACTTTTTCTTTTAGGTAGTCTGAAGATATGATAATTTGGTAAACTGAGATCTGAAGGCGTTCCTGATATTTCAGTGGGAGGAGCTGTGAGGATATAAGGCATCATCAGAAGTCTGAAATCCACACCAGTCAACAAGACTTCAAGATTTCTTAGGTGACCAATTAACCTTCACCAGGTAATGAAATCCTTACTAAGGGGTTATGGGGTTATGCTTAAGTCCCGAGGTAAAACCATTGTACTGCTTTTCTGTTTATTTTTTTTGCTTGCTTTTCATATTTAGTTTTATTTTTGAACATTTTATTTATTTACACCCACTGTCTTTCTCCTGTCCCAGGCTGAAGACATGTCCTCACATCAGATGGAGGTGCCTGCCTTGGGTCGGCCTTTCTCTTTAGGCATGCTGTATGATGCTCACAAAGACCAGCTGATGACAGGTAATGTGACACATTTCAGCTTTAAACAGATCAAGACAGGAAAGTATTTGCATATATGAGCCTACCTACTCATTCTGGAAAGTTTAATTTATTCATGGGTCAGTTAAAACATAATGAGGTGGTCAGGGAACTGGCTGTTTTAGTTTTGGAGATGCCACAAAAGTCGCCAGTTTGAAACTCAGTCTTTCAGTCTGGATCCAAAGACCTTTGAGCACTGATGGCTACCGTTGCAGCACACTGCTCCCTAAATGCTGGGTCAAATGTAGAGAGAGCATTCCCCTCGGTGGCACTATAAAGAGAAATATTTATTATTACAAATAGCTACGTTCTCTGAAACAAATATTAACCTATCTCTGAATTAAACCTAGTTGTAATTAAACTTAGAACATTTCTGAAGAGCCAAAAGTTCTGTATATCAGTTAGGCTCTGCATGTGTCTGGTTTGAAAGTAGAACCTTGAACAAAGTTGTGTTTCTATATGCAATATAATCCTGAAAATGAGATATTCCTGTGTGCTTAAAGCAGGTTCCAATGTTCATTCTGTGAGGTTAAAACATGTCACAGGCCACATGTTGCACAAAAAGCATCAGGCCAATGACGACACCTTTAAAATAAGTTGCCACAACAGTAGAAGTTTAACACATTTTCCTTTGTTTTCATGTATATTTTATATGTGAAGGATGGAGAGTGGGGATGTAAAAGGATTTTTCTTGTTGCCAAAACATCTTCACATCTTCAGCTGGAGCCCTACATTTTAATATATACATTGTGGGGTGCATGCTTCTGTTTGGGCCACATTAATTTTTATTGATGGCTATAAGTGAATAGTAAATGAAACACTGGAAAAAAATATTAAAATAAAATAACAATCGGAAGAAATTTAGAAGTGGTCTGTCACTCATTGCATTTTGTTAGACCAAAGCTAAAGCTTCTGTAATTGTTGCCTGAGGGTAAAACCCTGAAGAGCTTAAAACAAAAATGCATTAGTAGAGCACGTGTGTCTGTACCAGGTTCATGAAAATTACCTAGAAGTGTCCTTGTGTATCTAATAGACTATCTGGGGTTCATATGGTAGCGTTGAAATGTGATAGAATGATGCTACAACAATCCAATCCATGCATTTGTTACTTCAAGGCTGGACTATTGTAATTCTTTACTATCAGGAAGTCCACAAAATGCAGTTCAAAGCCTTCAGCTGATCCAAAATGCTGCAGCAAGAGTTCTGATGAAAATCAACAAGAGGGATCATATTTCTCCAATTTTAGCTTCCCTTCATTGGCTACCTGTTAAATCAAGAATAGAATTTAAAATTCTTCTTCTAACGTATAAAGCCCTTAATAATCAAGCTCCATCATATATCAGAGCTCTGATTATCCCGTATGTTCCTAACAGAGCACTTCGCTCTCAGACTGCAGGTCTGCTGGTGGTTCCTAGAGTCTCTAAAAGTAGAATGGGAGGCAGATCCTTTAGCTATCAGGCTCCTCTCCTGTGGAACCAACTCCCAGTTTTGGTCCGTGAGGCAGACACCCCGTCTACTTTTAAGACTAATCTTAAAACTTTCCTTTGTGACAAAGCTTATAGTTAAAGTGGCTCATGTTACCCTCAGCTACCTCTATAGTTATGCTGCTATAGGCTTAGGCTACTGGAGGACAGCCTTAAGATGACATTATGTGAGTTGCTGCTATATGAATTATTTGAATTGATTAAAATGAATAAAATTAGCAGTTTAGAGATCTGCATGGATAGTTTTTGAGGTGCAGAGAAGCAAATCCAATGTTAAAGAAACCTATTATTCACAGTTCTAAACTTACCTCCTCTAATATAGCCTTGCACAATATTGGTACAGTCTAGTTACCCTATACCCAACACTTCTCTAGAGGTTACAGTAGAACTGAAAATTATAGTCAAGTCTTACTGTAACACATGTAACACGTTACACAAATCCAATATACATTTATTGAGTATCTGCCTGCAACTTTAAAGGTATACATTAAAATGTTTTCATGGTAACTTTGAATGAATGCTAATTTATATATTTTTTTACAGGTTTCACTCTGTGGGACAGAGAAACTATCAACAAGCACAACACCAGACAGACTCAAAGAAGCAGTTTTTGTGAAATTAGTGTCTCTGACTCCTTTGAATCCAAGTCTTCTCTGCTGGATCTGAATGCATCTGTCAAAGCCAGTTTTATGGGTGGTTTGGTTAAGGTTGACGGATCTGCAGCTTATCTCAATGACAAAAAAAAGTTCAAGAACCAGAGCAGAATCACCTTTCAGTACAAAGCCACAACTGAATACAAAGGGCTGTCTCTGTCTTCTCTAAAAGTTGAGGGCTCTAAGGTTCGGCATTATACAGCAAAAACCAGTGCAACACATGTAGTCACAGGCATCCTTTATGGGGCAAATGCTTTCTTTGTGTTTGACAGTGAGAAGTTAGATTCAAACAGTGTTCAGAACATTGAGGGCACCATGCATGCTGTGATCAAGAAAATTCCAAAGTTTGATGTTGAGGGCAAAGCAGGAATAATGCTTAGTGAAGAAGAAAAATATGTATCCAGTAAATTCACCTGCAAATTTTATGGTGATTTTATTCTTGACAAGAACCCTGTGGCACTTGAAGATGCAGTGAGGACCTACGCCAATATTCCAGGCCTCCTTGGAGAAAATGGAGAACATGCAGTTCCTCTTAAAGTCTGGCTAACTCCTCTGAAGAATCTGGACCTATCAGCAGTTGAGCTGAAGAAACAGATTTCATTTGGTTTACTCAGAAAGGCTAGAATTTATTTGGAAAGTATCAGAGAAATAGAAATGAGATGCAGTGAGGCTCAGCAAGAAAAAGAAGTTATGAGTTTTCCACAGATTCATAAAAAGTTGATTCTTTTTGAAGATCTCTGTAAAGACTACATAGCGATGCTCAGACAGACAATGCAGGAAAAGATTCCTCTAATTCGTGAAGGTAAAGAAGATGAAACATCTTTGGAAACTATCCTTGATCAGCAGGAGAATTCTCCGTTTAGTCCTAAAAGTTTAGATAATTGGTTAGATAATGCAGAGAGAGAAATTAACGTCATTAGGTCTTGTGTGGGGATTATGGAGAAAATCAAGATTGTTCCAGTTGAGAACAACCTGGACAGAGAGGTTTTAGATGAAGGTGTAGATGTCTTCTGCTTTGTTTTTACCTCTGTGAAAACTGATGACCCTTTCCTGGACCAGATGATGAACTATCTGAGTAAAGATATAACAGAACCTCAACCCTCCGTGCCTCCATCCACTAGAGACCAGTGGTTCTTCTCAGATGAAGTTGTAACCAACATGAGGAAAAAGGTCAATGAGTTCATCTCAGCTTTCAATGAAAGGAAGGACAGCAGCGGATGTCGTTTCCTTGTAGCAGCTTTTCCGAACGCAAATTTCAAAGGAGCCACCATCTACCAGTATAGAGACGGCCTTCTGAAAACTGAAGACTTCTCACGGCCTAAAGTTCCTGATGTGACAGCTCAGTTGGACCGAAGCGATCTTGCATGGTGTAAGGCCATTTTCTATTCAAGAGTGTAGCTAAGTGTAAAAATGTTCTTCATACAAAAGATTGTTTAAAATAGTTTTATATGCATATTAGATAAGAAATCGTGTACTTCTGCTGATTAAACGTGGGTAAATGTGAAAAGGAGTAACAGATTACCTCTTTTTCTATCAACCAGGCTACTGCAATCTGACCTTGGATCCAGACACATGCAACTACTGGCTTCAGCTGTCTGATGAAAACAAGAAGGCGACTTGTGGAACCTCACCGCAGCAGTATGAAGAAAACCCCCAGAGATTTGAAAGCCGTCCTCAGGTTCTGTGCCAGCAGGGGCTGACAGAATGCCATTACTTTGAGGTTGAGTGGAGCGTTAAACGTCACAATTGGGTTGGGGTAGCTCTTGCATACAAAAGCATGCCAAGGAGCGGCAATGATACTCAGGATAGCTTTGGACAGAATAATGTATCCTGGTGTTTTGGTGTTAACCAAGGTTACTTTGAGTCATGCCATGATAATAAGACCTGGAAACAACGTCTTCCTGCTGAAGGATGCAACAGAGTTGGTGTGTTTCTGGATTGGTCCGGTGGCTCTTTGTCATTTTACAATGTCATCTTTAACAAACTGATTCACCTGCACACCTACAAGGCCAAATTCACTGAGCCACTTTACCCAGGTCTATATGTCTGGCAATCACCCAACTTTGCTTTCTTCATCCATCCATCTTCTTCCGCTTATGCGGGGTCGGATCTCGGGTATAGCGGTATTATTGACCAGCTGTTATCAATACCAGACGACCTCCCAGCTTCCAAAGGTCCCTACAGCTGGGACCTTTGGAGGTCTTAGGATTCCAGTCCTACATGAATTCTCGACGTGGAGGAGCAGCGGCTCTACTCTGAGTCCCTCCGCGGATGACTGAGCTCCTTGCTTTATCTCTAAGGGAGAGCCCAGACACCCTACGGAGAAAACTCATTTCGGCCGCTTGTATCCGGGATCTCGTTGTTTTGGTCACGACCCAAACCTCATGACCATAGAAGAGGGTAGGAACTCATCTATCTGAAGGACATATTTCGAGATAAACAATAGAGTCAATAATATAGGATTCCAGCCAAGGGTGTAGGTTTGAATTGAACTTTGGTAGGGACACTGTTGGTCCAAACCTTCATTGGTCTGATGTCATTGGTCCTAAGCAATATGCACTCTCCTACTTTTTGATGCTTGACTTGAGTGTCAGGGTGCGTTTTGTCTGTCTAAATAGAAAAGACAGCATTTCTTCTTACATTTATACCAATTTTGTAAGCACAACACACTAGATGCTGTTTGTTAATGTTTAAAACATCACCGATTCTGATGAATGTCGAATTGGGACTTTTTTTCCACTTTGAAAAAGTTTGCATTTGAACTTAACAGCAAGATGGTAAATTAACAGATGGTAAATACGTGCCCATTAAACCAAATATAGTCAGAATATGTCTTTTGTCTAGATATATCCTGTATTTTCTTTTGAAGATATAGAAATGTGCAGCGGTAAACCCCACCTTTATTTTTTTTTTATCTAAGATACTCTGTCTGCATCATAAAACACAACAAAATCATAAATTCAAGGGACTGCAAATACATTTCTTGTATTTACTCTGCACTGGAAGTAAAAGTGTAACTGACACTGACAGCATTACAAATATTAAATTCAAACTTCAACAAATGTACAACTGCACTGTAGTTACTCTCTTTAGCCCATTTCGTGTAATTTATCTAAACATTCAAACACATTTCTTACATCATATATCTGAAGTGTAGATACCAGTTTCTCTGTACCTACATCCTCTCAGACAACTAATTATTTCCCTAACAATAGTGAGTTGTCAATGTTTAAATGTGCAGTAAATCTTAATACATAAGCAGCATGGAGGACCCAATACTGCACTTTGAGTAAGATTGGTGACACCAAGACTGAATTGTAACCTGAGTGGTTGTTCATTTCATTATTCAAATGAGAACATATTAATATTCTATTGGTATATACTTGTACGACTATTAAATCAGACTCAGAATCAGACATACTTTAATAATCCCAGAGGGAAATTGCAAAAAATGAATAAATGTCAGTTACAGGGGGGGGGGGGGGGGGGGGGGGTTGTTAGAATCACTGAGGGAGGTGTTGTAAAGATTGATAGCCACAGGCAGGAATGATTTCCTGTGGCACTCTGTGGTGCATCTGGGTAAGAGGAGCCGTCTGCTAAAAGAGCTTATCTGCTGGGCCAGTGTGTCATGGAGAGGGTGTGAGACATTGTCTAAGATGGACTGGAGCCTGGACAGCATTCTCCTCTCTGCCACGGTCGTCAGAGTGTCCAGTTCCTCCCTCACAACATCCCCCGCCCTCCTGATCACTTTGTTCAGTCTGTTGTTGTCGGCAGCCCTCAGCCCACTGCCCCAGCATGAGACAGCGAAGAAGAGCGTGCTGGCAACAACAGACTCATAAAACATCTTCAGCATCGTCCCACAGATGTTAAAGGACATCAGCCTCCTCAGGAAGAAGAGTCAGCTTTGACCCTTTTTGTAGACGGCCTCAGTGTTCCTGGTCCAGTCCAGCTTATTGTTAAAGTACACTCCCAGGTACTTATACTCCTCCACAGTGTCAACAGGGACCCACTGGATGGAAACAGGGGTCACAGGTGTTTTTGTCCTCCTCAGATCCACTATTAGCTCCTATTAGCTCCAACGTGACAAAGACTATTAGTCTTTGTCACGTTGAGCTGCAGATGGTTCAGCTCAGTCCAAGTGACAAAGTTGCCCACCACAGTCCTGTATTCACTCTCATCACCCTTTTCAATGCAGCCAACTATTGCTGAGACATCAGAAAACTTCTGAAGGTGGCAGGATTCTGTCCAATAGTTGAAGTCTGAGGTGAAAAGGGTGAAGAGGAGGGGGGAGAGGACGGTCCCCTGAGGGGCTCCAGTGTTACTGACCACCCTGTCAGACACACAGTTCTGTAGGCATACATACTGTGGTCTGCCAGTCAGGTAATCAACAATCCAGGACACCATGGGGGCCTACACCTGCATCGCAGAACAGCAGATTAAACTTTAAGATGTGGAAAGGCCTATATTAAATTAATTTTGTGACCACATCAACAGATTAAATAATTTCTTACTTTTTTGATGTACCAAATTACTCTAATAATGATGAAATATGTTGTGGGCTAAGTCCCTGATGATGAGAGTGTCTAGCTCTGCCCCTGGTTTGTACTAATTTACTAATGGACAGTGTGGAAACCTTTGTACAATAAAAACAATGTAAATGGTGTTCATCTGTTTTATTTGTCTTTATTTTAATTCTAGAAGTAGAAATAATCAAATAAATAGCACTATTATTTTGTGGAACCCTAATTACGCTATTACAAATAAGCAAAAGTCTAAACAAAAATTAGCAGTTCTTTAGGCACCATCTAGTTTTGTTATAATGTATAATATGTAAAAGAAATAATACCTGCTATTTATGCCTGAACTGCCTCTGAGGGTCGACAAGAAATTAAAGCAATAATAGAAATATTGGTAAAAGGGAAACTCTCACCTTTTCTTTTTCAGACGGCTGTGGCTAAGAATCTGAATTTTTAATAGCCTACAGTCTTTGTTTTTCCATCTTTCCAGCAGTCTTCAGAACTCCTGCCTGGCACAGAATATTTAGTTTTATAAAAGAGATTAGGTTTTTGTTGATAAAATGTATTATACTTCAGAACTAGAATCGTTCAACTTCTGAAGAAGTTGAAGAAGGCGCCCGCCTGGTGGTGGGCGTGACCGTCAAAGGCAAAGCTTCCGAGTTCCTTGGTCGTAGGCTCTCATCGCTTGGGGATTTTAAATCAAACCTTCTGAGTGAAAAGGATTTGTCTTCATCAAAACCTGCCGACCGGGAAAACTTTGCATCTGCAGAGCTGCAAACTGCGTATTTCGATCTGAGACGCAGCTAATGAGCTAATTGGCGACAGCCGATGGTCAACGTTTCCCATTCATTTGCTACGGTAGTTCTAAACCACTACTGACATAATACACTTTTTGGCCACAAGCGTCATTTTGGGGGCGTTGTTTCCACCTCTTCTTTTAGAGCCGTTTCTAATAGAAAGAAGAAAAGGCAAAAACGGTCCAAACAAAAGGTTGTAACGTTTACATTTGTAACCTCTGCCTTACATAAACACTAGCATTAAATCTTAATAAATAAAAGTATAGACAATTATTTCAGTAACTCAATTCAGTAAGTGAAATACAATATATACAGGGGTTGGACAATGAAACTGAAACACCTCTCATTTTAGTGTGGGAGGTTTCATGGCTAAATTGGACCAGCCTGGTGGCCAATCATCATTAATTGCACATTGAACTAATAAGAGCGGAGTGTGAAGGTCCAATTAGCAGGGTAGGAGCACAGTTTTGCTCAAAATATTACAATGCACACAACATTATGGGTGACATGGGTGAGTTCAAAGGAGGACAAATTGTTGGTGCACATCTTGCTGGATGTGTCAAAACTTTCTTCAATTGAATAAAAACAAAACTGAAGTAAAAATATTTGGACCAATAGAGGATAGATCAAAAGTTAGCACACAGCTTCAGTCGCTTCAGCTAGAAACCACTGATCAAGCCCGAAATCTGGGTGTAGTGATGGACTCAGACCTCAACCTCCAAAAGCATTTACAGACAGTGACAAGGTCGGCTTTCTATCACCTGAAGAATATTTCCAGGATTAAAGGACTGGTGTCTCAGCAGGATCTGGAAAAACTAATCCATGCGTTTATATTTAGTAGAATTGATTACTGCAACTGTGTTTTCACAGGTTTGTCTAAAAAGTGGATCAGACAGCTGTAGCTGATCCAGCTGACTAAGAAAGTAGAGAACATCACCCCAGTTCTAAAGTCCTTACACTGGCTCCCTGTATCTCAGAGAATAGACTTTAAAATACTTCTGTTAGTCTATAAATCCCTAAATGGCTTAGCACCTAAATACATCACAGACTTGTTATCGGTGTATCAACCATCCAGACCACTAAGGTCCTCTGGCTCCAGCCTTCTCTGCATACCTAGAACCAGAACTAAACAAGGAGAAGCAGCATTTAGTTCCTATGCTCCGCTTATCTGGAACAAACTTCCAGAAAACTGTAAAAGTGCGGAAAGCCTGAGTTCTTTTGAATCAAGATTAAAACACAATTGTTTACAATTGCCTTTGACTGTTCTAGTTAAACTGTTTTACTGTTTTTAATGTTCTTCTTTGTTTCTACATTCTATTTCTACTTGCTTTTATTCTATTTTCTAGCTACATTTTATTCCTACTTGCGTTTATTTTGCTATATTTCAATCATCTAAAGCACTTTCTATTGTCTCTGTACTGAATTGTGCTATATAAATAAATTTCCCTTTCCTTGCCTTGCATCTGTGACCAAGACAGCAAGTGTTTGTGATGTATCAAGAGCCACGGTGTCCAGGGTAATGTCAGCATATCACCAAGAAGGATGAACCACATCCAACAGGATTAACTGTGGATGCACGAGGAAGCTGTCTGAAAGGGATGTTCGGGTGCTAACCCGGATTGTATCCAAAAAACATAAAACCACATAACTCTACTTATAACTAACTTTCTGAAATATAAACTAAAGGTCACCAATCAGTTCTAAAACATCTTTAGATGAACTCTTGTTGAGCCCTGGAGTATGGAGGACCAAGTCTTCCATATTTAAAAATAAATACAGAAATAAATAAATAATTTAATGTTTTCTTAAAACTTCGAACCACATCCAACAGGATTAACTGTGGACGCACGAGGAAGCTGTCTGAAAGGGATGTTCGGGTGCTAACCCTGATTGTATCCAAAAAACATAAAACCACATAACTCTACTTATAACTAACTTTCTGAAATATAAACTAAAGGTCACCAATCAGTTCTAAAACATCTTTAGATGAACTCTTGTTGAGCCCTGGAGTATGGAGGACCAAGTCTTCCATATTAAAAAATAAAAACAGAAATAAATAAATAATTTAATGTTTTCTTAAAACTTCTGAATACAAAATAAATTAAATAAATAAAACAAATTCCTTTATCATCATTCATTTATATCAATTGTTCAAGTTATTTAATTGTTACTTGTAAAAAAAAAAAAAGAAACGGAAAATTTGGGGGCCCCCATTGCACCAGTGGGCCCAAGCGGCCCCTTGTTCGCCTATGGCTGTGACCGGCCCTGGCTGGCTCTCTGCAACATGGAAAACTCACAACAACTGCAGCTCAATTTGGGGAGGGTTTGGGGTTGTTGCCGGTCTGAGGTGATTTGCGAAAAATCTATAAATTGTACACCAATGAGGGTTACATTTCCTGAATCCAGACAAAAAGACCTACATTTTGATGTATAATTTGTGCACGTAGAGTGAAAATTAAGCAAGTAGTTTGGTGTTTTTTGGAGAATTTTGTCACCATGGTAACTGAAAATGGCGTGATGAGAAAACGATAAAAGATATGCACATTCCGTTTTCACTTCTGAATAGTTCAAAGATATATCTACAAACTGGAAGTTAAACGATGTTCGTAGGTGAAAGCATGACAACACAGTAGAGTGTTGAAAATTACCATTTTTCAGTGTTTTTTTGCGAATTTTGTTCCAACGGTAAGTCAAAATGGCGTCAAGTACAAAAAGCCCTGATCGTGGCGTCGAGACGAACGTTTCGATATATAGTATGTGGGGGTAGACCCTACGGTTCAGCCTGTATTAACGGTGACAGAAGGTTAATAAACAATAACTAGAAACGTTCAACTTCTGAAGAAGTTGAAGAAGGCGCCCGCCTGGTGGTGCGCGTAACCGTCAAAGGCAAAGCTTCCGAGTTCCTTGGTCGTAGGCTTTTATCGCTTGGGGATTTTAAATCAAATCTTCTGAGTGTGAAAAGGATTTGTCTTTGTCAAAACCAGCCGACAGGAGAAGGTCTGCATCCAAGCAGCATGGAAAATTGGTGTTATTAAAACATGATTAAATACTTCAATGTAACATGAAAAAATGAAATATGTGAATAAAAATGTTAAAGGCATTACAAACTACTAAAGGAAGTACAAACTCTGTGAAGCAGAAGTTGGCGAGACCTTCCTAGAGCTACTTCCGGTTAGCAACATGTTAAGCGTTAGCTGCTAACATGGTTTTGTCCAGTATCACCGGGTGATTGTACTCTGTTAGTTTGGTCCAAATCCTGTACTGGGAAGTTCCTCAAAAAGGGTGCCAATACTTAATGTCACCAAAGCTCACCAAAGGCCATGTGTCAGATCGGCCTCCTTTAGCAACTAAGCCTCCCCAAAAAAAACAGTCGACAGGAGAAGGTCTGCATCCAAGCAGCATGGAAAATTGGTGTTATTAAAACATGATTAAATACTTCAATTTAACATGAAAAAATGAAATATGTGAATAAAAATGTAAAAGGCGTTACAAACTACTAAAGGAAGTACAAACTCTGTGAAGCAGAAGTTGGTGAGACCTTCCTAGAGCTACTTCCGGTTAGCAACATGCTAAGCGTTAGCCGCTAACATGGTTGTGTCCATAGACATAATATAAGAGTAGACCCCGCATTGACTGTCGCTGCGCAGGAATTACGGGCGCCACCTTGGGGCGGTCGACTTGATACCTAATCCTGCTGATTCAAGCTGACACGCTAATGATGCCTCAGCACTGTGCGGCTCATTTTTGTTTAAATCGAGGGATTATTTATGTCAGGGCTCGAGGGATAACTTTTCACAAGCAAGATGAAAAGACATTGTTTATATTTTTGATCAGAATGTAAGTTTTCTAATACTAGGAGATACAAAGTTGTTGTTAGACATTAGTGAATAAACAGCATATATATATATATATATATATATATATATATATATATATATATATATATATATATAGTGAACCCTCGCTATATTGCGGTTCACCTTTCACGGTCTCGCTGCTTCACGGATTTGCATTGATGAGCCGTTCATTACAGTTCTCATCAGGTGGCGTGTCGGTTTATAAGAATCTTTTTTGAAAAAAGAGCGACAACTACCGATAAAAATGTGTTCTTCTCCCAAAAAAAAAACTCACCTGCACCGCGGGCTTTAGAAGAAAAAAACGCTACAGAGCGGAGTCACGGATGCAGCGCCTCAGTCAAAAGAGCAGTGAAATACACACGAGTCACTATTTGTCCTACTGTAATTTGTATTTTTTTTTTAATAATTTTTACTTTTCTCCCGTTCTAATCCAATGACTCGGGTCGCGGTGGGCCACGCTGATCTCAGTCAATATATTCATAGTTGAACAATATTTCCCACTTCATGCATAAAGCCAATAAAAAGTGGAATGGTCCTTCAGCCTAATTAAAGGTTTAGCTTAGGTGGACAAAGGAACGTTTTAGGAGATCGTTCCTTACAGTGTTGTTATACTTTATAGGCTGACCAGTGTGATTTATTTTTTGCAGTTTTTCTGTTATTGATTTTAGTTTGGGTATGTTTTCTGCGTTATATAAGCCTGTATACTTTAATTGCCCTTTTGTTAGGTGCAGACACCCCCAAATCTCCCTATTGTAGAGCAATAAAGGTTTGCTATTCTAATTAATTCAGAGGAGTAATGAACTATGACTACTAAGATCAACTATAACCAAGTTATTGTTTGAAAATGTTATAAACATTATACTCTCGAAGAAGAATAAACCCTTCTGATTAGGAAAAATAGACTTTATGAAAACAGTTGAACATTCTAATAAATGAAATGCCTTTTTTGGCAATGTCACTTGACATTGCTATCTAAAGTAAATTTCTTTAAATGAGACAAAATAAATCGCAATATCTATTCAGGAATAAAGTACAAAACAATATAACACACATTTTACAATAGCAGCTAAAACAACTTGCATGATAAAAGAAAAATGTAAAATTAATAACTGCTTTCTTGAGAAAAGTGTTGAGACCAAAAGGTAGATCTGACCACATCTTTTTACACAAATGAGGAACATCATTAAGGACGCCAGCCATCCTGCACAGAGACTGTTTCAGCCTCTCCCCTCAGTCAGGAAACTAAAAAAAAAAAAAAAAAAAACATGTGTCCCAAGAGATCTTTGCCAATAAGCAGGAATATATAAATCATTTTATAAGAATGCTGTAGGGGGGGGAGGCTCGGTAGATGACACAACTTCATAGTAATGTTACTGATTTATCAGTAGAAATATATTAAAAAGACTTACGTTTTTTCCAGTGACGGCAATAACATATGATTTACCGTAGCACTTTATTTTGAAGCGGCGGGCTGGGATGACGTCATCGGTTGAAATTAAAATTCATAATATCTCCGAAACCAAAGCAGCACAAACGATAATTTTAACGGCACAAACCTGCACAAACGAAGCACTAAAAAAAGTAGCCCAGTTTGATCGGATTCGAAGCAAAATGGGGAGATGGTGAATTCTGGATGACCTTAACAAATATTCTTTAATATCTTCAAAACCAAAACAGCACAAACGCTAATTTTAACGGCACAAACCTGTACAAGCGAAGCACTAACCATTCCGTCTATTTAACGGAGTTTTTTCTGTGGGTGGGGTGTCAGCTTCATGCAGCTCTTCCATCCCTCAGTGCCGTGTAGCCTAGCCACCGCATTTCTACCATAATATAAAACCGACATTAAATAAACGACTCACCGTCACGTAGTTGCAAGGAAAACACCCAATGGAACACCCTTCGTCTGGGTAAATTGGACTTCATTCAACAATATCCTTCAGTAATTTAAGAAAAACGGCAGCACAGCACAGCACAGCACAGCACAGCAAGCCACAAGATGGAGGAGTTCACCTCTGACCCGGAACTGAAAGAGTACTGCTTGTCTGCTCTGAATAATACACAGCGCCCCTCGAATTACGGCCGCCATCTTGGGGCGGTCCACCTGCTACCCTAACCTGCTGATTCAAGCTGAACACACTAACCATACCCCGGCACTGTGCGGCGTATTTTTGTTTAAATCGACGGACTATTGACGTCAGGGCTCGAGGGATAACTTTTCATATGTAAGATTAAAGAGATTGTGATGAATTTGAATACGGCCGCCATCTTGGGGCGGTCGACCTGCTACCCTAACCTGCTGATTCAAGCTGAACACACTAACGATACCCCAGCACTGTTCGGCGTATTTTTGTTTAAATCGACGGACTATTGACGTCAGGGCTCGAGGGATAACTTTTCATATGTAAGATTAAAGAGATTGTGATGAATTTGATTGTTTTATTGTACTATTTGGTATATTTAAGATATATGCTGGATAAATTAATCTGGCTATTGATTTAAATGAAAAAATCGTTTTTTAAAGCCAAAGGGAAATGAAATATTGTATTTGGTATATTTAAGATATATGCTGGATAAATTAATCTGGCTATTGATTTAAATGAAAAAATCGTTTTTTAAAGCCAAAGGGAAATGAAATATTGTATTTGGTATATTTAAGATATATGCTGAATAAATTAATCTGGCTAATGATTTAAATGAAAAAATCGTTTTTTAAAGCCAAAGGGAAATTAAATATTGGGTGAAAATGTAATTCTCTCAAATTGGCACAGCTTGGAGTCGAACCTACGATCTTCTGCTTTGCAGCCCGACACCTAACCCACTCTACCAAAACACCAGTGTCGTGCTCAGCCGAGCATTATTGAGAGGTCAATTGTGTTAAGAAGTGTTTTTTGCGAATTCTGTTCCAACTGTAAGTCAAAACGGCGTCAAGTACAAAAAGCCCTGATCGCGGCGTCGAGACGCACGTTTTGATATATAGTTTGTGGGGGTACAGCCTACGGTTCGGGCTGTATTAACGGTACTATAATAATAATAATAATAATAATAATAATAACTAGAAACGTTCAACTTCTGAAGAAGTTGAAGAAGGCGCCCGCCTGGTGGTGCGCGTAACCGTCAAAGGCAAAGCTTCCGAGTTCCTTGGTCGTAGGCTTTTATCACTTGGGGATTTTAAATCAAATCTTCTGAGTGTGAAAAGGATTTGTCTTCGTCAAAACCAGCCGACAGGAGAAGGTCTGCATCCAAGCAGCATGGAAAATTGGTGTTATTAAAACATGATTAAATACTTCAATGTAGCATGAAAAAATTAAATATGTGAATAAAAATGATAAAGGCATTACAAACTACTAAAGGAAGTACAAACTCTGTGAAGCAGAAGTTGGTGAGACCTTCCTAGAGCTACTTCCGGTTAGCAACATGTTAAGCGTTAGCTGCTAACATGGTTGTGTCCAGTATCACCGGGTGATTCTACTCTGTTAGTTTGGTCCAAATCCTGTACTGGGAAGTTCCTCAAAAAGGGTGCCAATACTTAATGTCACCAAAGCTCACCAAAGGCCATGGGTCAGATCGGCCTCCTTTAGCAACTAAGCCTCCCCAAAAAAAACAGTCGACAGGAGAAGGTCTGCATCCAAGCAGCATGGAA
Organism: Fundulus heteroclitus; assembly: GCF_011125445.2. NCBI lineage: Eukaryota > Metazoa > Chordata > Actinopteri > Cyprinodontiformes > Fundulidae > Fundulus > Fundulus heteroclitus. The sequence continues at coordinate 330,733 of NW_023397197.1, read as the reverse complement.
AATTGGTGTTATTAAAACATGATTAAATACTTCAATGTAACATGAAAAAATGAAATATGTGAATAAAAATGTTAAAGGCATTACAAACTACTAAAGGAAGTACAAACTCTGTGAAGCAGAAGTTGGTGAGACCTTCCTAGAGCTACTTCCAGTTAGCAACATGCTAAGCGTTAGCCGCTAACATGGTTGTGTCCATAGACATAATATAAGAGTAGACCCCGCATTGACTGTCGCTGCGCAGGAATTACGGGCGCCACCTTGGGGCGGTCGACTTGATACCTAATCCTGCTGATTCAAGCTGACACACTAATGATGCCTCAGCACTGTGCGGCGTATTTGTGTTTAAATCGACGGACTATTGACGTCAGGGCTCGAGGGATAACTTTTCATATGTAAGATTAAAGAGATTGTGATGAATTTGATTGTTTTACTGTAGTATTTGGTATATTTAAGATATATGCTGGATAAATTAATCTGGCTATTGATTTAAATGAAAAAAATCGTTTTTTAAAGCCAAAGGGAAATGAAATATTGTATTTGGTATATTTAAGATATATGCTGGATAAATTAATCTGGCTATTGATTTAAATGAAAAAATCGTTTTTTAAAGCCAAAGGGAAATGAAATATTGTATTTGGTATATTTAAGATATATGCTGAATAAATTAATCTGGCTAATGATTTAAATGAAAAAATCGTTTTTTAAAGCCAAAGGGAAATGAAATATTGGGTGAAAATGTAATTCTCTGAAATTGGCACAGCCTGGAGTCGAACATACGATCTTCTGCTTTGCAGCCCGACACCTAACCCACTCGACCAAAACACCAGTGTCGTGCTCAGCCGAGCATTATTGAGAGGTCAATTGTGTTAAGAAGTGTTTTTTTTATTTATAACACAGTTAGGGTGTGGCAGAGAATTTGGAACCACTCGGGAGGTGGGCTCTGCTCCTCACTCCTGACACCTCTTACAAGAAACCAGGATTTTATCCCAGGCCTTGAGCCCAGCATTTTTGACCTGTGGCATGACAGAGGAGTGAGAGTGATCGGAGATCTGTTTACAGAAAATATACTCATGACATTCCAACAATTGCAGACAAAATTTGGTATCCCTAAAGAACACTTTTTTGGATTTCTCCAAATTCGCCATTTCATTGGTTCTATGAGGTTTTCTCATTCTGGTTTGGTCATACACAATGAGGTTGAGAAGTTCCTTGTCGACCGGGATAATCCTAGGCATTTTATCTCCGCTTTCTACACAGTCCTGTACTCTCTTACCCCAGGTGGTGCTGGGGACATTGCACGGAAATGGGAGGGAGATCTTGGCACAGCATACATTGAGGATGACTGGCAAGAAGCCATTAATATGGTCAACTCAACCTTTATATGCAATACGCTCAGAGAGACACAGTATAAAATACTACATCGTCTACATATAACACCTTTTATACTCAATAAGATGGATCGCCAGCTCTCTCCCTTATGCAATAAATGTGGAAGAGAAGTAGGAACATATTACCATTATTTCTGGCAATGCAGACTGATTAAACGATTCTGGGGTACAATTTCTAAAGAGCTGAGTGACGTATTTCATGTAAGAATCAGATGTGACCCAGGTCTGTTTCTTCTTGGCCTTCCTTCAAAATCAGTCACTCTGACACAATTGCACTTCAAACTCTGTGACAAATTATTATTTTTGGCTAGAAAATGTATTTTAATTAATTGGATTAAGGATAAACCACCAACTATCACACAATGGTATAGAGAAATATTTAGGGTCCTCCCTCATGAAAGGCTTAGTGCAGTTCTTAAGGGTAATGAGAAGCATTTCATTGTTATGTGGTCTCCTGTGCTAAGCTATTTGCCTAAAGAGCTGACACAACTTGTGATGAGAGGTCAGAATCCTATAAAGTGGAAGGTTTCACCAGGTCACAACTAATGAACATTCTCCTTTGGTATTACTATGTGTCTTTTTTCTTTCTTTGATCACCCGGCTAGTTATGACTGTTTTGATATCAGGCTTTCACAATATGTTAATGTTTGGCAACCACTGAAGACATGATTTTACTGGAATGTGACATTGTATGGCAGCTTCCTTTTATTTATTTATTTTTTTAATTTGCCCTTTGTGTTTGTTTGTTTTCTTCTGTTGTCTTTGTTTTGTGTCCCATATTCATGTAAGATAACTGCTTGCACAGTGTACAATTTTTTTTTATTTTCCTTTTTTTTTTTTTTTTTTTTTTTTTTTTTTTTTTTTTTTTTTTTTTGTGAAAACACAAAACTAATAAAAATGTTTAAAAAAAAAAAAAAAAAAAGAAGTGTTTTTTGCGAATTCTGTTCCAACTGTAAGTCAAAACGGCGTCAAGTACAAAAAGCCCTGATCGCGGCGTCGAGACGCACATTTTGATATATAGTTTGTGGGGGTACAGCCTACGGTTCGGGCTGTATTAACGGTACTATAATAATAATAATAATAATAAAGAAACCCTTATTAGGTGCATAACATAAGGCCTCCGCCATGCATTTTCAATGCATAGGCGGGCGCCTAATAAAGAAACCCTTATTAGGTGCATAACATAAGGCCTCCGCCATGCATTTTCAATGCATAGGCGGGCGCCTAACTAGAAACGTTCAACTTCTGAAGAAGTTGAAGAAGGCGCCCGCCTGGTGGTGCGCGTAACCGTCAAAGGCAAAGCTTCCGAGTTCCTTGGTCGTAGGCTTTTATCGCTTGGGGATTTTAAATCAAATCTTCTGAGTGTGAAAAGGATTTGTCTTCGTCAAAACCAGCCGACAGGAGAAGGTCTGCATCCAAGCAGCATGGAAAATTGGTGTTATTAAAACATGATTAAATACTAAATCTAAATCTAAATCTATTTCCAGTTAGCAATATGCTAACGGTTAGCCGCTAGCATGGCTGTGTTCAGTATCACCAGGTGATGTTACTCTGTTAGTTTGGTTGAAATCCTGTACTGAGAAGTGACTAAAAAGGAAGAAAATCCTAAAATTCACCAAATCTGTCAAGCAAAAGTTGGTGAGACCTTCCTAGAGCTACTTCCAGTTAGCAACATGCTAACCGTTAGCCGCTAACATGGTTGTGTTCAGTATCACTGGGTGAGTGTACTCTGTTAGTTTGGTCCAAATCCTGTACTGGGAAGTGCCTCAAATAGGGGTGCCAATACTTAATGTCACCAAACGTGACCAAAGTTCATTGGTCAGTTTGGCCTCCTTTAGCAACTCAGCCCCACCACATCTGGGCCCAGAACTCAACATTTGACCAAAATGGTCAGTAGTGCCATTTCCCACATGTGGGTGGTGCCTTATTGGCCAATTGGGTCGTGTCTAGGCATCATGCCAGGTCCTGTTGGAAGCAAAGACCCAAAAGGAAAGCATGTAAAATCCAAAATGGGACAGTAAACTGACACATGGCTGAAAGTCACATGAAAATTTTAAAATGTTAAGAGGAAGTGACTGTGCGAATTTCAGATTTCTACATTAATCACAGCCGCTGCAGCGGGCGTCGAAAGTTGCCATTCTATCTCAATGGAACGTCTCCCACTGGCCCTCAGAGTTCCGTTGTCATGGAAACTCACTGACACACCTGCAGCGGCCAGTCTACCGAAGTGCAGACACTTTGGTCACAGTAAGTCCCATTGGATTATAATGGAGAACTTTGCCCCGAACAACGCTTCATATCTCCTGATCTATAAATGGTAGAGACGTAATTTTTTCTGCGTTTAGTTCGTAACGGATAGGGAAGGAAGAAAAGCTATCGTTTTTTGCTGGAAAAAGTTTAATAAAGGCGTAAAAAATTATGATCTAAAGGCGGTTTTTATCGATTTTCAGAAATCCTCTGAAAAGGGTCCCGAACAAATCGCTGTAACTCAAAAAGTATAAGAGATATCAAAATAATTCTTTCACCATGAGTATCAGCAGGCTTTTGAGGACCATTAAGCTCATTTTTATGTTTGTACAAGAATCGGTGTAGGCACAGCGACAATGTAAAAAGGTGGATGATGTGGGAAAATGCAGCTCCAAAGCGTTTTTAGGAATTTGCACATTCGCTACTCCCGAACAAATTGTTCCTGCGGAAAAACCGTAACAGTTATCCACAAAATTCCTTTTTTGTGAGTGCCAGAAGGGTTGGGACATTCATGTGTGAAAGTCTCATGTCTGTACATAAAACGGTTTAGGAGTAGCGACGATGCGAAAACATGGGATGTTTTGGATTTTCAAACGTCATTTTTCAAAACGGCTCCATAGGAAATGAATGGAGGAGGTTTCGGGTTTGTGTCGGTCTGAGGTGATTTGCGAAAAATCTATAAATGCCACACCAATGAGGGTTACATTTCCCGAATCCTGACAAAAATACCTACGTTTTGAAGTATAATTTGTCTACATAGAGGGAAAATTGAGCGAGTAAGGTCAAGTTGTTCGGAGTTTTGAAATTTTTAAAAAAGCTAGTGGGCCACTCTGGCAGTTGAAGAATTCCGTCATTGACTTTCATTATAAACGATGATTTCACAGATTTTCGGACATGAGTTTTGAGGAGTACTTGTGAGGAGACGATAACAGATATCCACATCCCGTTTTCACTTCTGAGTAGTTCACAGATATATCTACAAACTGGAAGTTAAACGGTGTTCATAGGTGAAAGCATGGCGACACAGTACAGCGTTGAAAATGGTCATTTTGAGGCTTTTTTGAGGCTTTCTTTCTACCCGACTCCATTCATTCCTATGGGTTTTTTGGGGGTGGTTTTTCACTAATTTTGTTGCCATGGTAACTCGAAACCCCAATAAAAGTAGTAGCACACATCTCGTAATCGAGCCACAAGTTTTGATACCTATATCGTGAGGGTCCTCGCTACGGTTCGGGCCGCATTTATCGTGATGTAAGAAAAATAAAGAATAAGAAATAAGCCGTTTAGAGGTGAATAGTAATAGGTGCCTCCATGCATTTGCATTGGAGGCAGTGCTGTGCTTCGCACAGCACTGCCTCCTCATTGCAAATGCTATGGCAGGCGCCTAATAAAATTAAAGAAACCCTTAATAGGTGCATAACATAAGGCCTCCGCCAAGCATTTTCAATGCATAGGCGGGCGCCTAATAATAAAGGTACCTGGCATAAGATAAAAATGAACAGTGTGGAACAAACAAAATGGGAACAAGCATTAATAATATCAACAAACATACGTACAGTATGTGTGAACAAGAACAACAAATGTGTAAACAGGCGTTAAGAACAGGTATCGTAACCATTTTTTTTTGGGGGGGGGGGCGCTCCACTGAAACCTGTGATGGCCACAACAATGATACTGCTGGTCCAACAAGTTCAAGCCAGTTCATTCAGGACTGCCTACAAAAATACTTTCTCTTGCATACATCAGACTCACACCTGTGGAGTTCCACTATGCACTATGGCCAGTCACTGTAGGGCAGTTCCTCTCGACAACGCATACTAACAACCTCTTCATCTGTGTCCTGGACACTAAAAGGCAGATGAAGCGAAATAGGGCGACAATATATTCAACAATGGACGCAGCAGGTAACACTATATATAGGGCAAACCATTCACAGCATATTAAAATACTTTTTCTTGCATACGTCAGAGGAACTCAGTCCCGACACCTGTGGAGTTCCACTATGCACTACGGGCTGTCACTGTAGGGCAGTTCCTCTCGACAACGCATACTGGCAGTTACCTGGATGATGCATCAGACCACTTGGCGGACTTCTTGGACAACCAGAACAGCAACTGCAGTGCTTCTGAGGTTGTGAGAGTGGAGCAGCTGGTAGACCCATCACCACCTGACCTCACAAAGACCGAGTCTTGTGTCCTCTACCACCTGGCAGGATACATAGCGAAGAGGGTCATCAGCTTCTCGCTCTGTGAGGAATGCCAATGTGCACTGGTTGAAAAAGTAACCAACACAACAAGTGAGAAAGCTGTTTTACTACAGTTAAAGGAATTTAAAAGGGGTGCATTATACCGGCCATGCGATGAGCTGTTCACTCTCCTGCAGCACGTGGAGCAGCTCTTCCGTTCCAAGACGAGTGATTCCCTTATGGAATCCTCCAACGTAGTGGAACAGCTGGAAAGAGAGGCCATGAGTCTGGACAGCAACCTTCCCTCATGCCATGAGCTGAAAAAAAAAAATTCCTTTCAACATATATCAGGCTGAGGTTAAGGATTCACTCAACGTGCATCGGAGCTGAGAGGAAGGCAAACAGCCATCACCATCCTTCGCCAACATCAGCCAGCTCAAGCAGTCATCGCCTCCAGCAGCAGCCGCCTGCAGCAGCAGTGTTTGGGGAACAAATTAGTCACACTACTGTCTGAGTAATAAACATTTTAAAGCTTATTATGGCTTATGATAATTTTTTGTGTGGAATAATTTGTATTCCTACATGCAATACAACTAAATAGCCCTTTCAAGGGTGTGATTAAACAAACCTTATTTCTACTAGCATCAGATACACAGTACTCAGCTAACTGGCTAACACCGCCAGGTTCAGCAGATACAACCTAAAAAAAAACGTCCTTGTCAACCTTAATGATCCTAGTAATCTAACATCAATAACTTACTTAATAAAAGATGTCAGAGATTCACTAATGAACTGTGTAATTTCTGGTGTAGCGATACCTTCTTCACAGCTGGCAAAATCGAGATAAAAGTAGCAGGCAATGACTGAAAATCGGTTGTCTACCAAGTTAAGAATATATTTATAAATTGCACTGTGCACTTACAAATAAATATAAGCATATGCACCATAAAGGGCCTATTAATATAATATACAGAGTTGACAATTCAAAAGAGGTAGCTATTTAATCAACTTAGGCCTGGATATAACGTTACCTTCACAGAAGGCAAGTCAAGCTGACAAACTAGCAGGCAATCGGTCGTCTACCAAGATTATATATATATATATATATATATATATATATATATATATACGCTGTGTACATACAACAAAAGATCAGTATATGCACCACAAAGGGCCTATTTATATAATATACAGAGTTGATAATTCAAAAGAGGTAGCTATTTAATCAACTTACACCTGGATATAACGTTAGTGCTAACAAAACTAGCAGGCAATCGGTGGTCTACCAAGATAAAATATATATATATAATTACGCTGTGTACATACTACAAAAGATCAGTATATGCATCATAAATGGCCTATGATACAATATAGACAGTTGACAATTCAAAACAGGTAGCTATTTAATCAACTTACCTCAGAAGTTACTGGAGAGTCAGCAATGGAAGTGAATGATGTCCGACGCCATAGAATGGCTTTTTGGAACTATGCGAGGCTGCATACCCCGGAAGTGGGCGGCAAACAGCGTACAACGCAGTCCAATGGGAGTGTCGCGACTCTTTTTATCTCTATGCCTCTGGGCTAAACGATTCGGGAAGCAAGTCAAGTGCAGCGATAGATTAGAATAGAGATAGTGATTTTTTCCCTCTCTTGCATTCATCCCTCAAAAACGGTGAGGGATGAATGCAAATCTCCTGGACAGCTTCTCAACTTTTTGGCCGAGAAGGATCTTGTTGTAACTGTTCCTGAGGCGACAAAGTTGCTCCAGCTCGTGCTCACGGTGCCAGCTATTACAGCGTCAGTGGAGCGGTCATTCTCAGCCCTGAAGAGACTGAAAACATACAGCAGGAACAGGACGGATCAAGGAAGGCTTTCTTCCCTGGCAGTGATCTCCATTGAGACAGAGAGACTTTTAAAACTGAAGGAAGATAAGGAGGACTTCTATCGCAAAGTGACGGATGTTTTTGTGCAGAAGGAGCGACGCATGGACTTCATTTATAAGTAAAGGAAGACAGTAATAACATTTATTTTGTTTTGTTTTTTAAGGAAATGTGTGTTTTGTGAGCTACAGTTTGTATGTGTAAGGATGCAGAAGTGAAACATAACCTGTAAACTGCGGTCAATCTATGCATCTATTTGCAAATCTGATTCTGATGACGTCAGTGCCTCACCAGGTATGAACCTCACCGCACGTCACTGGTTTTAACTGCAGGTACGAGTCGGGCTAAAAAACTTTTATTTTGTTGTTTATATTATGAAGTTAAAAAGTGTGGCAGTAATGAAAGATTCCAGCTGCTAGAAACCATTTAATATAACGTATTTCAATTTTAAATGGATTCTGAGTAATCATCCGATCAACGGCTTTAGGGGACCAAAACTTTGCTGCTGCCGCCCCAAACCATCAGGAACTCAGACTCATTACAGAACTACAAATCCCACTTATTTAAACTTGATTTGCTGCAGAATGATTTTCGTATATTTCTGTGTTTTTAAAAATTGTTTTGTAAAGCGTATTTGAGTGTCCAAAAAGCACTGTATAAGTTTGATGTATTATTATTATAATCATCATCATCATTAGTAGTAGTAGTAGTAGTATTCTGCTGTCCTCACAACAGGTGTCTATGTGAAGCCAGTCAGTGAACATTTGGTAAGAAGTTCTCCACACAAGGCTTGATTTTCTTGAGTTCTCTGAATAACCTTTATTCATAAATGTTGTTTTATTATAACTGAAATATACAGAATAAATAACTAATTACTGACCAATATCCATGTCTGAATATTACCAGTACATTCCACACTCAGCTAGATTAGCTTCAGCACAAATATATCGGTGAGACATTTTTTCATATTCTTTAACCAAAATACTTTCAAAACATATTCAAGTTCTTTCTGAGCAAAGTAATTCTCACAAAGACGAATGTTTCCCAAGGTGGAAGCGTGTAGAACACATTAAACTTCATCATGAACAGTTTTTTCTAGCTTATTTGATGGAACATTGATTTTCCCAGTGAAAATACATCAAAGAAAGTTTTAAGATAAGAGCACTCACTATGTCACGTAATTCAAGTACAAATCTGACAAAGGTGGGATGTCTCACTCTGATTAACCATGAATCCCTAAACCTTTTTAACTGTTGATTGACTTGGACTAATTTTAAACTATTGACTTGTTTATTATCTAATTTATGTAATTTATTTATACAATAATTTTATTGCTGACTTTTAACAAATAATAATCATTATTATTAATATTATTATTGAATCCATTAAAACTAAAAACTGTAACAGCAACAATTGTGACACATTTTATTGGGATGGGAGTCCTGAATATATTTCATTCTTTAAAGTGTTCACAAAATAAAACCTTTGAGAATCACTCCTATACGGTGAATCTATGCCTGGTTTCTATTCATAGGGAATAACGGTCAGACAAAAGTTAACAAATCTATCACAGAACTAACATTTCCATCATGCTTTAGCAGGTAATGGACAGAAATCTGGTTTCAACAGGATGGAGAACTTTGTACCTGAGAGTTTCCAGTCTGCAGTCTGGACTCTCCAGTCCAGCAGAGAGAAGCTTCACTCCTGAATCCTGCAGGTTGTTGTTACTCAGGTCCAGTTCTCTGAGACTGGAGGACTGGGAGCTGAGAACTGAGGACAGAGCTTCACAACTTCTCTCTGAGAGGTTACAGCCACTCAGTCTGAGGAGACAGGGAGAAAAATCTGCTATTAAACAATTCATCAGAAATATTGTTGATTTCTTTACAGTCACCAATGTTCTCATTGGAAAGATTGACGGATCTGTCTGATTTTACACGTCTTTATGTTGCCTTTTGTTGTGAACTGGTTCATTATAAATAAACTACCATTACATGTAATTTATGATGCCGAGATAGAGAAAAGGCGAGGAGGCTCAGAGAAACTGTGTGAATAAAAACAACAACTTGCTTTTCAAGTACTTGCTGCCAAATGTTGGAAAATATCAGAAATGTTTGTGGCAGGGCCGTCAACAGCTGCCATGACTGATGATGACGGTGGAGGAGACATCAGGTCTCTCAGTGGCAGCAACATGTAGCAGAACCTGCGCTAAGCTGGGCTGCTTTTAGAACACATCATAATGTTAATAAACTCCTAAAAAAGTATAAAACCTAATGTAACTGAAGTTTGTCTTTAATATTAATGGCTTGATATTATTTTTGCGCTATTTTCTTCTTGTTAATTCTGGGTCTCTGAATTTTATTGATGATGAGGTTCATGGATAGTGTTTGAATATGATTATTATTATTTATTATAATATAGTATTATAACTTTAATAATAGATCATTCAAACTCAAATAGTAGCTATAACAAAATATGGTTCAAATGGTGGTGATCCTAGGGCTATAAGCTTGTAATGATTGACCACTAATGCATTGATATTACCAATCCAATGTTAATGTCTCTGTTTTAATGTCAGATATTAACTCGAAAAGAGATAGCTCTGGATATTCTGATGACCATGCAAACACTGAATTGAAATGAACACAAACAATTGCTATTTATTAAACCAAAGCAATTCCCTTTGACAGTAATTATTCTAATTCAACAACCTTGGGAACTCTACTCACTACTAAAATAAACATGTGAAAATATATGAAAATAAACAAGTCAAAAATGGATTAAAATGAGAGGTAGCAAATCTTAGTTCAACTCACAGTTGTTTAAACTGTGAGTTGTTTAAACTGTGGGGGAGTGTTGGCCTACTGGTTAGAGCAGCGCGCTTGCACTCAGAGAAGGATGCAAGTACCCGGTTCAATCCCCACTGCCTGCACTCTGGGTCCCTGGACCCAGAGTGCAATGGACCCAGAGTGCAATGGAGCGACGCATGGACTTCATTTATAAGTAAAAGTAAAACAGTAATAACATTTATTTTGTTTTGTTTTTTAAGGAAATGTGTGTTTTGTGAGCTACAGTTTGTATGTGTAAGGATGCAGAAGTGAAACATAACCTGTAAACTGCGGTCAATCTATGCATCTATTTGCAAATCTGATTCTGATGACGTCAGTGCCTCACCAGCTATGAACCTCACCGCACGTCACTGGTTTTAACTGCAGGTACGAGTCGGGCTAAAAAACTTTTATTTTGTTGTTTATATTATGAAGTTAAAAAGTGTGGCAGTAATGAAAGATTCCAGCTGCTAGAAACCATTTAATATAACGTATTTCAATTTTAAATGGATTCTGAGTAATCATCCGATCAACGGCTTTAGGGGACCAAAACTTCACTGCTGCTGCCCCAAACCATCAGGAACTCAGACTCATTACAGAACTACAAATCCCACTTATTTAAACTTGATTTGCTGCAGAATGATTTTCATATATTTCTGTGTTTTTAAAAATTGTTTCGTAAAGCGTCTTTGAGTGTCCAAAAAGCACTGTATAAGTTTGATGTATTATTATTATTATTATTATTATTATTATTATTATTATTATTATTATTATTATTATTATTATTATTATTATTATTATTATTATCATCATCATCATCATTATTATTATTATTATTATCATCATCATCATTAGTAGTAGTAGTAGTAGTATTCTGCTGTCCTCACAACAGGTGTTTATGTGAAGCCAGTCAGTGAACAATTGGTAAGAAGTTCTCCACACAAGGCTTGATTTTCTTGAGTTCTCTGAATAACCTTTATTCATAAATTTTGTTTTATTATAACTGAAATATACAGAATAAATAACTAATTACTGACCAATATCCATGTCTGAATATTACCAGTACATTCCACACTCAGACGAATGTTTCCCAAGGTGGAAGCGTGTAGAACACATTTAACTTCAACATGAACAGTTATTCTAGCTTATTTGATGGAACATTGATTTTCCCAGAAAAAATACATCAAAGATAGTTTTAAGATAAGAGCACTCACTATGTCACGTAATTCATGTACAAATCTGACAAAGGTGGGATGTCTCACTCTGATTAACCATGAATCCCTAAACCTTTTTAACTGTTGATTGACTTGGACTAATTTTAAACTATTAACTTGTTTATTATCTAATTTATGTAATTTATTTATACAATAATTTTATTACTGACTTTTAACAAATGATAATCATTATTATTAATATTATTATTGAATCCATTAAAACTAAAAACTGTAACAGCAACAATTGTGACACATTTTATTGGGAAGGGAGTCCTGAATATATTTCATTCTTCAAAGTGCTCACAAAATAAAACCTTTGAGAATCATTCCTATACGGTGAATCTGTGCCTGGTTTCTATTCATAAGGAATAAAGGTCAGACAAAAGTTAACAAATCTATCAGTGAACTAACATTTCCATAAACCTTTTAGAAAGTAATGGACAGAAATCTGGTTTCAAACAGGATGGAGAACTTTGTACCTGAGAGTTTCCAGTCTGCAGGTTGGACTCTCCAGTCCAGCAGAGAGAAGCTTCACTCCTGAATCCTGCAGGTTGTTGTTACTCAGGTCCAGTTCCCTGAGACTGGAGGACTGGGAGCTGAGAACTGAGGACAGAGCTTCACAGCTTCTCTCTGAGAGGTTACAGCCACTCAGTCTGAGGAGACAGGGAGAAAAATCTGCTATTAAACAATTCATCAGAAATATTGTTGATTTCTTTACAGTCACCAATGTTCTCCTTGGAAAGATTGATGGATCTGTCTGATTTTACACGTCTTTATGTTGCCTTTTGTTGTGAAGTGGTTCATTATAAATAAACTACCATTACATGTAATTTATGATGCTGAGATAGAGAAAAGGCGAGGAGGCTCAGAGAAACTGTGTGAATAAAAACAACAACTTGCTTTTCAAGTACTTGCTGCCAAATGTTGGAAAATATCAGAAATGTTTGTGGCAGGGCCGTCAACAGCTGCCATGACTGATGATGACGGTGGAGGAGACATCAGGTCTCTCAGTGGCAGCAACATGTAGCAGAACCTGCGCTAAGCTGGGCTGCTTTTAGAACACATCATAATGTTAATAAACTCCTAAAAAAGTATAAAACCTAATGTAACTGAAGTTTGTCTTTAATATTAATGGCTTGATATTATTTTTGCGCTATTTTCTTCTTGTTAATTCTGGGTCTCTGAATTTTATTGATGATGAGGTTCATGGATAGTGTTTGAATATGATTATTATTATTTATTATAATATAGTATTATAACTTTAATAATAGATCATTCAAACTCAAATAGTAGCTATAACAAAATATGGTTCAAATGGTGGTGATCCTAGGGCTATAAGCTTGTAATGATTGACCACTAATGCATTGATATTACCAATCCAATGTTAATGTCTCTGTTTTAATGTCAGATATTAACTCGAAAAGAGATAGCTCTGGATATTCTGATGACCATGCAAACACTGAATTGAAATGAACACAAACAATTGCTATTTATTAAACCAAAGCAATTCCCTTTGACAGTAATTATTCTAATTCAACAACCTTGGGAACTCTACTCACTACTAAAATAAACATGTGAAAATATATGAAAATAAACAAGTCAAAAATGGATTAAAATGAGAGGTAGCAAATCTTAGTTCAACTCACAGTTGTTTAAACTGTGAGTTGTTTAAACTGTGGGGGAGTGTTGGCCTACTGGTTAGAGCAGCGCGCTTGCACTCAGAGAAGGATGCAAGTACCCGGTTCAATCCCCACTGCCTGCACTCTGGGTCCCTGGACCCAGAGTGCAATGGACCCAGAGTGCAATGGAGCGACGCATGGACTTCATTTATAAGTAAAAGTAAAACAGTAATAACATTTATTTTGTTTTGTTTTTTAAGGAAATGTGTGTTTTGTGAGCTACAGTTTGTATGTGTAAGGATGCAGAAGTGAAACATAACCTGTAAACTGCGGTCAATCTATGCATCTATTTGCAAATCTGATTCTGATGACGTCAGTGCCTCACCAGCTATGAACCTCACCGCACGTCACTGGTTTTAACTGCAGGTACGAGTCGGGCTAAAAAACTTTTATTTTGTTGTTTATATTATGAAGTTAAAAAGTGTGGCAGTAATGAAAGATTCCAGCTGCTAGAAACCATTTAATATAACGTATTTCAATTTTAAATGGATTCTGAGTAATCATCCGATCAACGGCTTTAGGGGACCAAAACTTCACTGCTGCTGCCCCAAACCATCAGGAACTCAGACTCATTACAGAACTACAAATCCCACTTATTTAAACTTGATTTGCTGCAGAATGATTTTCATATATTTCTGTGTTTTTAAAAATTGTTTCGTAAAGCGTCTTTGAGTGTCCAAAAAGCACTGTATAAGTTTGATGTATTATTATTATTATTATTATTATTATTATTATTATTATTATTATTATTATTATTATTATTATTATTATTATTATTATCATCATCATCATCATCATCATTATTATTATTATTATTATCATCATCATCATTAGTAGTAGTAGTAGTAGTATTCTGCTGTCCTCACAACAGGTGTTTATGTGAAGCCAGTCAGTGAACAATTGGTAAGAAGTTCTCCACACAAGGCTTGATTTTCTTGAGTTCTCTGAATAACCTTTATTCATAAATTTTGTTTTATTATAACTGAAATATACAGAATAAATAACTAATTACTGACCAATATCCATGTCTGAATATTACCAGTACATTCCACACTCAGACGAATGTTTCCCAAGGTGGAAGCGTGTAGAACACATTTAACTTCAACATGAACAGTTATTCTAGCTTATTTGATGGAACATTGATTTTCCCAGAAAAAATACATCAAAGATAGTTTTTAAGATAAGAGCACTCACTATGTCACGTAATTCATGTACAAATCTGACAAAGGTGGGATGTCTCACTCTGATTAACCATGAATCCCTAAACCTTTTTAACTGTTGATTGACTTGGACTAATTTTAAACTATTAACTTGTTTATTATCTAATTTATGTAATTTATTTATACAATAATTTTATTACTGACTTTTAACAAATGATAATCATTATTATTAATATTATTATTGAATCCATTAAAACTAAAAACTGTAACAGCAACAATTGTGACACATTTTATTGGGAAGGGAGTCCTGAATATATTTCATTCTTCAAAGTGCTCACAAAATAAAACCTTTGAGAATCATTCCTATACGGTGAATCTGTGCCTGGTTTCTATTCATAAGGAATAAAGGTCAGACAAAAGTTAACAAATCTATCAGTGAACTAACATTTCCATAAACCTTTTAGAAAGTAATGGACAGAAATCTGGTTTCAACAGGATGGAGAACTTTGTACCTGAGAGTTTCCAGTCTGCAGGTTGGACTCTCCAGTCCAGCAGAGAGAAGCTTCACTCCTGAATCCTGCAGGTTGTTGTTACTCAGGTCCAGTTCCCTGAGACTGGAGGACTGGGAGCTGAGAACTGAGGACAGAGCTTCACAGCTTCTCTCTGAGAGGTTACAGCCACTCAGTCTGAGGAGACAGGGAGAAAAATCTGCTATTAAACAATTCATCAGAAATATTGTTGATTTCTTTACAGTCACCAATGTTCTCCTTGGAAAGATTGATGGATCTGTCTGATTTTACACGTCTTTATGTTGCCTTTTGTTGTGAAGTGGTTCATTATAAATAAACTACCATTACATGTAATTTATGATGCTGAGATAGAGAAAAGGCGAGGAGGCTCAGAGAAACTGTGTGAATAAAAACAACAACTTGCTTTTCAAGTACTTGCTGCCAAATGTTGGAAAATATCAGAAATGTTTGTGGCAAGGCCCTTAACCCCGAGCGCCGCACAGTGGCAGCCCACTGCTCCCCAAGGGGATATGTTAAAAGCAAAGAACAAATTTCATTGTAATGTATGTTTCAATGACAATAAAGATATTACACTTGACGTAGCAGCATTGAAAGACAGAGATAGCTCTGAGAACTGGATGGGCGCCTCAATGTTTTTCAACAAGCTAGCTAACAGCTTAGCTACACTGTACTTTCCAAAGATGGCAGCTATGACGCCACGTCACCTACGACCTTACGTGATGCGTGAGGAGGAGGTCCTAATGACGGAATCAGCGCCTACGCTAATGTGGGGTGGTACCTTGACTAGGAAGGCGGTCCTGAATGAGGAATTCATTTATAAGAATCACAAACCAAAAACAAAGCCAAAATCACTTACAAAATGCATGCACATACATCAGAAATATTCAGCAGTTAAAACAAAACTCCGTCTTGGAGTAATTAAGCATTAAACTAAATCCTATTAGGTTTCTGCCCAAGTACGAAAATAATATCACCTTATGGGTAAAAAGAGAAATTAAAAAAGGGGGGGAAATCTTTCTTTACTCTGACGTTGCCTCGGCGGGTGTCCTAGTTCCGCGAATCTGGTTCAGCTCCGGCGGGCCGATGCGTCGGACAGCGGGGAACGGGAGGAGAAATCCCTTCGTCTCTCACTGGGCTTTTCAGATGCTTTGTTCGGCCAAAACGAAAGCGTGGTCCCTTTACGATCACCGGGAGATAACGGCTCTAAGTCTTCGATCAAAGTGGGTTCAGAAAGTACTTTTAAAGTCGACCTCTTGCTATGATTGGAGCAGAGATGGAGTCGCTTCAGTCGATCTCGGACCAGCTAGAAAATGGAGCCCGTGGCGTGTGGGGGTTGAATCCCACGGGATGAAACAGCTGTGGTGTCTTCTCAGGATGGCTTATCCATAGATATCCATAATAAAGGCTAGATGTCTCGTCCGCGCTGCTGGCCAATGGGGGTCGACGTCCGCACGTGGCGGCCATCTTGCCACAGGCAGCTCGCTCATTCGTAACATTGTGTTTCAATGGCGCATGTACTTAAACAACCATAACTTCCTCAATTGTCTAACGATTCTCAAACTGTTTGGTTTGTTAAACAAAAGTCAGACATGTAGTTATGACACTGCACACTTATGAATAATTATAACCATGGAATTTTATATGAAAAGAACATTGAATAGAACATACAGGTGCAATAAATATACACATGCACAAGGTATTTATGTTAAATCAATATATGCTATTAAAACTCAGTGTACAGAATGGCAACATGATATATATACATATATATATATATATATATATATATATATATATATATATATATATATATATATATATATATATATATATATATATACACACATACATATATATATATATATATATATATATATATATATATATATATATATATACACACACATATATATATACACACATATATATATACACACATATATATATATACACACATATATATATATATATATATATGTCATAGCACTGAAACAGCTCTGGTGAAGGTCACTAATGATATTCTCATGGCCTCAGATAATGGACTTGTGTCTATACTTACTGTTAGATCTCAGTGCTGCGTTTGATACAGTTGATCACAATATTCTCCTACAAAGACTTGAACATACTGTAGGGATTAAGGGGAAAGCATTAGGCTGGTTTAAATCTTATCTGTCAGACAGATTCCAATTTGTTCATGTTAATAATAAATCTTCCTCAAACTCTAGGGTCACTTGTGGAGTACCACAGGGTTCAGTCCTTGGACCAATTCTATTTACTATATATATGCTTCCGATAGGCAAAATTATCAGACAGCATGGGATTAATTTCCACTGTTATGCTGATGATACTCAGCTATATTTATCCATAAATCCTGATGAATCCAATCAATTACTTCGACTGCAGTCATGTCTTGATGACATCAAAAGCTGGATGACTTTAAATTTCCTGCATCTAAATTCTGACAAGACCGAAGTTTTAATCTTTGGGCCAGAGTCCTCAAAAAATAAACTTCTTAACCAATCACTTAATCTGGGTGGCATTAAACTGGCCTCTGGTAATAAAGTAAAAAATCTTGGTGTTATTTTTGACCAAGACATGTCATTTAAATCCCATATTAAACAGGTTTCCAGAGTTTCCTTTTTTCACCTCCGGAATATCGCCAAAATTAGAAACATTCTGTCCAGGAGTGATGCTGAAAAACTGGTCCATGCATTTGTTACTTCAAGGCTGGACTATTGTAATTCTTTACTATCAGGAATTCCACAAAATGCAGTTCAAAGCCTTCAGCTGATCCAAAATGCTGCAGCAAGAGTTCTGATGAAAATCAACAAGAGGGATCATATTTCTCCAATTTTAGCTTCCCTTCATTGGCTTCCTGTTAAATCAAGAATAGAATTTAAAATTCTTCTTCTAACGTATAAAGCCCTTCATAATCAAACTCCATCATATATCAGAGCTCTGATTACCCCGTATGTTCCTAACAGAGCACTTCGCTCTCAGACCGCAGGTCTGCTGGTGGTTCCTAGAGTCTCTAAAAGTAGAATGGGAGGCAGATCCTTTAGCTATCAGGCTCCTCTCCTGTGGAACCAACTCCCAGTTTTGGTCCGTGAGGCAGACACCCTGTCTACTTTTAAGACTAGGCTTAAAACTTTTCTTTTTGACAAAAATTATAACTAGTGACTCATGTTACTCTCAGCCACCTTTATAGTTTTACTGCTATAGGCTTAGGTTACTGGAGTATATCAGGATCTAATTTTCTCACTATATTGAGTTCTACTGTACTGTTGCACCCAATGTGACCGCGGGTCCTATATTGAGATTCACAGCCAGCTAAACTCTTTCTTGCATCACTTCCTCCAAGGAACAGCCGTGTGTTGTATTTGAACGGATTTAATGCGAAAAAAGTGTGAAACTGAAACAATACAAAATACAAAAATGTACTTAGTATGTAAATCATACATCAAAGTAAATCAAATAACATTTACTTTCTATAAAAGGTACATTTAAAGGGTTAGCTTACATTTAGCCTTAGCATTTGACTCACTCTAATTGGACTCCAATGTATTAGAGCATATAACATATCAAAACTCTCAAGGTTACCACAATAATCAAATATATAATTTCTAGCCACCATACACAACTTTATGACTTACTCATATTGCCACTCAAAGGGATGGAAAGGATTGGATGGGTGCAGATGAGAAATACACCATGTTCATTTCTTGACTCATGTAAAGAAAGATGGCTTCCTGTAACACTTCTTCTTCTACTTATTAACTGGCTCAATTTAGCGAACTTTGCAAACATGCGCCCCCTAACGGCCTGGAGAAAACACATAAAAACAGCTCCAGCACACTCCCCGCCTGGCATTATTTTAAGAATGCCAATATAAACTACTCCATTGAAGATAAAAGTAGAATACAGTCTGAAATAGGTCTGTTGAAGGTCTTAGTAGTCTTGCCACGTGTAACCTTCACTTCCATCTTCCTGACAACTCCATCTTTGCTCGGAAGGGTCTTTGTGATGATTCCCATAAGCCATTCATTTCTTTTTAGTTGCTTGTCCTTCAGAAGAATAACGTCTCCTTCTTTCAAGTTTGGTTTGTTGCGATGCCATTTCTGACGACTTTGGAGCATATTGAGGTATTCTTTCTGCCATCTGGCCCAGAATGTGTCAGCAAGGGCTTGAACTCTTTTCCACTGATTTTTATACATGTCGGCTTTTGTGAAGTCCCCAGGTGGAGTTTCGATTGGGTTAAACTTCTGCGTGAGCAGTGCTGAGGGGGTTAGGATCAAAGGGGCCTCCGGATCTGAGGAAACAGGTACCAAGGGCCTCGCATTGATAATAGCCGTGACCTCAGCCATCAACGTTGTCAGGACCTCGTGAGTTAGAGTAGGGTTTCCTGCTTGTAGAAGCATTGAGTCTAGAATGCGTCGTGAGACACCTATCATACGTTCCCAGGTGCCTCCCATATGAGATGAGTGGGGAGCGTTGAATACCCAAGAACACCTCTGTTTGCGTAGGTAGTCATCCACAGTTGCCTCATTGGGCTTTGGAGGATCCAGCCTCAACTCTTTGGATGCACCAATGAAGTTGGTTCCGCAGTCTGATCTCAACTGTTTAGCAGGGCCTCTGATTGCAAAAAATCTGCGAAGAGCGTTAATGAAACTAGATGAGCTAAGAGCTTCGATCACTTCAATATGGACGGCCCTTGTAGACATGCAAGTGAACAGGACTGCCCATCTCTTACTATTAGCTTGACCACCTTTTGTGCGCCGTGTTGAAACCTCCCACGGTCCAAATACGTCAAGGCCAACATAAGAAAATGGAGGATCAGTTTGTAAGCGTTCGGCAGGCAAATCAGCCATAATCTGCTGCTCTGTTCTGCCTCGAAGCTTTTTGCAGGTGACACATTTGTGGATAACACTGCTGATGGATCTCTTTGCTCCAACTATCCATAAACCACTTGCTCTCACGGCTCCTTCAGTGAAGTGTCTTCCTTGGTGCTGGACAGCTTCATGATGATGTCGAATGAGCAGCGTAGCAATGTGATGCTTTCCTGGTATCAGAAGAGGGTTGGTTTCATGACTTGGCAATTTGGACTCTGAAAGTCGTCCTCCTACTCGCAGTAAGTTTTTGTCATCAATCATTGGATTAAGTTTGTGAAGAGAACTGCTGTGTGGTATGGCACGTTTTGTCATGATGCATTTTATCTCCTCTTTATAGACTTCCTGCTGGACACATTTGATAATTATGTGTTCTGCTTGAGATAAAGCTTCATCTGTGAGACTTGCCTTACACAGGTGCCACCTGCTACAACTGCTGCCATCTTTGGGCTTGTAGCTGTGAGCTATGTGTTTGAGGTAGGCTATTGCTTTTATGAGAGAAGTCCATTTTGAGAACCGTTCAAAGCGCAATGAACCTAAGGCACCTGGAGCGGTTGTGGTCTTAAGCACAGTCACATTGTGTCTAACTTCAACATCTGACTCTGGATCAACAAGTTCAAATGGACCCTTTTCTGGAAGGAGGCTCTCGTGGTTGAGGAGAAATGCTGGGCCACACAACCATGAGTTACTACCAAGTTTCTCCGCAGCTACAGATCGAGAGCCATGATCAGCGGGATTGTGTTCTGTCGGCACATATCTCCATTGGTCTGGTAGTGAAGACTGCTTGATTCTCTGTACACGATTGTTCACATATACATGAAACCTTCTGTGTTGATTGTTGATGTATCCTAAAACCACTTTACTGTCAGTGTAAAATGTTGTCCTGTCAATCTTGATCTTCAGTTCCTCTGTGAGGAGCTCTGACATCTCAACAGCAAGTACTGCAGCACAAAGCTCTAGTCGAGGAATGGTGAGCTCTGGAATGGGAGCCAGTTTAGCCTTACCCATGACGAACCCAAGTTCGTTGTGTCCATCCTCATGTGTGACCTTCAGGTAAGCTACTGCAGCTATGGCTTTCACTGAAGCATCTGAAAAAACACAAAGTTCAACGAAGATGGCTTGTGAGATGGAAAACATAACATAGGTGCGAGGAATGTGTAGACTTGTAAGACTCTGTAATGAGTCGCGCCATCTTCTCCAGTTGTCATACATGTCTTGTGGTAAGGAACTGTCCCACTCAAGGTTGCTGCTGGAGAGCTCTCTGAGAAGAAGCCTGCCTTTGATGGTAACAGGTGCAAGCAAACCAAGAGGATCAAACAAGCTGTTTATTGTTGAAAGCACACCGCGTCGAGTATAGGGCTTTTGCTCTTGGGGAACATGGAATGTAAATGTGTCTGATGTGGGGTTCCAACTGACCCCTAAGCTGCGTTGGACTGGAATCTCATCAGTCGTCAAATCCAGATCTTTGATATCTTTGGCCCTGTCCTCAGGGGGAAATGCATTTACCACTTGCACTTTGTTGGAAGCAATCTTGTGCAGACGCAGATTGGAGAGGGCGAGCATTTTCTGGGCTCTTTGTAGGACATCAATGGCTTCAGCCTCAGTTGGGAAAGACTTTAATGCGTCGTCGACGTAGAAGTCTTGCTCTATGAAGTTTCGTGCATCAGTTCCATATTCGCTTTCTGCCTCCCTTGCTGCCATCCTCAGCCCGTAGATCGCCACTGCCGGGGAGGGACTGTTACCAAAGACGTGAACCCTCATCTGATAGTCCACTACTGCTTTGGTAAGGTCATTATCTTCGTACCACAGGAAGCGAAGGTAATCTCTGTGATCTTCCTGGACTACAAAGCAATAGAACATTTGTTCAATGTCAGCTGTGATGGCGACCGGCTCTTTTCTGAAGCGAAGCAGCACACCTAAAAGTGTGTTGTTTAGGTCTGGGCCAGAAAGCAGTATGTCGTTGAGGGACACTCCATTAAACTGCGCGCTTGAATCAAACACCACGCGTATCTTTCCTGGCTTTTGCGGATGGTATACACCAAATATTGGGAGATACCAGGCTTCTTTGTCTTTGCTGCGAGGCGGTGCAAGCTCTGCATGTTGGTTGTCTAACATTTTCTGCATGAATTCCACGAAGTGCGTCTTCATTTCGGGTTTCTTGTCAAGTGTGCGTCGTAGAGACATGAGCCGCTGGTGGGCGTATGAACGGTTGTCAGGGAGTTTGCGTCTGGGAGTTCGAAATGGGAGTGGTGCAACCCAGCTGTTAGTGTCATCTTTGAAGAATCCCTCCATCTTCTTTAGAAATATCCTGTCTTCGGCAGAATGAGCTAGCTGGTTGTCTTTATTGGTACGACAAAACACAGTCTCTCCTAAATTCTCAGCTGTGGGCCTTTGGTGTAAGTAACCGGATGGCAGTTGATTAGAAATGGCTTTGGCTTGGCTCAGACTGAAGTCTTCCTTTACACTGAAGCGATTATCACAGGGAGTGAGATAGCTTGGGCGACCGTTTTCCAATATGTGTGTTTTCAGAACATTCACTTCACCTGGCTTGTGAGCTTTGCCAAGACACACATCACCAATGATAACCCAGCCCAGGTCAAGCTTCTGTGCGAATGGGTCATTGTGTCTTCCATTTATTTGATCCCTCACTTTGTGAGCTCTCAGCAGATTCCGCCCAATCAGTAACAATATATCTGCACTTGGGTCGAGAGGTGGGATTTCAGCAGCTATTGCTTTTAGGTGGTGGTGGTGTGAAGCAGCCTCTGTGGTGGGTATCTCTTCCCTATTGTTGGGGATGGCATTGCACTCTATGAGTGTAGGGAGAGGTAAACTAATTTTTCCATCTAACGACTGGACTATGTAGTCACATGCCCTTCTACCATTCACTTGCGTTACACCGCTACAGGTTTTTAGTGTATATGGTTCAGCTGGACTTTGTATGTCAAACACATCAAAAAACTCTGTCTTTGCAAGAGATTGGTTACTTTGATCATCAATTATTGCGTACATTCGTTTGATGTTGGTTTGCTGACCTTTGGGGTAGACTTGCACCAAGCAGATCTTAGAACAGGATTTTCCTGTAATTGCATTTCCACATACCTCTGTACATGTGGCAGTAACATCTGAGTCCTGTGCATTTGCTTGCTCCCCGCCTTGCTCTTTAAGGGATAGGGGAGGTTTAGACATTCGCGGTGCTGGGCCAGGGTGAAGAGCTGCCAGGTGTTTCTCACTGCTGCACTCTTCACACTTAATTGTAATATTACAGTCTCTGGCTTGGTGGCTGGTAGAAGCAAGGCAGCGGTAGCAGATGTTATTGTCTCTTAGCAGCTTTTTCCTGTCTTCAAGTAGCATAGTTCTGAAACCTCTGCATCTCCCAAGTGAGTGTGGTTTGTGATGAATAGGACATTGTCTTTTAATGTCGTTGCCTGTTTCTTTTGTGTTGGATCCTTCTGATGATATGTCTGTCTTGTGCACTATGACTGATGGCTTTTGGCTGTAGTTATGTGTTGGTTTTCCTTTTCTGTAGCTGACAGTGTTATTTGAATGTGAGAGTGCAGTTGTGTTGAATGTTGTAGTGAAACTTGGGTCATTCCTTGCTTTGGCTTGACCTTTCACAAACTCAACGAAAACTGAGAAGGGTGGGAAGCTAACATTGTGTTCTTCTTTGAACTTTGACCCTACCATTGCCCATTTTTCTTGAAGGGGAAAGGGCAGCTTCTCCACTATTGGACCTACTCCTCTCGCAGTGTCAAGGTAACTTAGCCCAGGTAAATAGCCATCTAGCTTTGCAGCTTGGAGTTCACTCAGTAGATCTGACAGGTCACGAAGCTTTTGTGGTTCTTTACTGGAAAGCTTTGGGAAGTTTTCTATTCTGACAAACAGGGAGTTTTCTAATGCTTCTGGAGAGCCATAACACTCTTCTAGTCTTTGCCATATCATGTACAAACCAGCAGGTGGATTCTTTATGTTAACTGCTTTTAGTCTCTTAGCGTGTTCAGAAGACTCGGTGCCTAGCCACTTAATCAGTAGATTCATTTCCTCACTGGCTGTAAGACCAAGGTCCCTGATGGTACTCTGGAATGTGGCTTTCCAGCTTAGGTAGGTTTCTGGCTTATCATCAAATTTAGACAGTCCTCCAGTCAATAGTTGACTTCTAGCTAGAAATCTGGCAAGGTCACTTGTTGTGGTGTCAGCAGTTTTATTTTGGTTTTGTTCCTGCTGTGGTTGTAACACATTGTGGAGGGTTTGTGGAATTACATCTCTTTTTGATGGTCGTTTGGCATCTTGAGGTGCAAACGTGTATTGCATTGGTTCTTGTTTTAGGAAAAAAGGTGTATACACTATTGGCTGTTTGCATTCTGCGTTCTGATAGGTGTCGTCATCATATTGAAATGTTTCTCTATTATCCTCAGCCAGGTCAGTGTAACTATGTTTATTTATGTATTCACTCACCTTTTGCTCTGGAGTAGTTTGTAGGGGCAGAAATCTCAATTCTTGTCCTGCATCAGCTGTGTCAAATTGAGCTGCTGCTGACTCCATTACCTCAGCTTTAGCCATGGCTGCATCAGCTTCCTTTTGGAGATTGATTACGTCGAGAGTTGCTTCTAGACGGGCTTTTTCTACTTTGATTGTCATTTCCTTTTCAGCGTAGGCTAATCTGGCCTTCGCTGCTTGAGCTTCTGCTTGTGCTCGTGCTGCCGCCATACTTGCTCGCGATGATGCTGATGACCTGCTGGAGCCTGTTGCTACTGATCTAACAGTCAGTTTTCCTGAAGACCTTGAAAACTTTGCTGAGTGGGTTGAATTTGTCTCTTCATCGTTTCGACCTTTAGCTTCTGATTTTTCCATGGTTGAGTAGTAGAGCGTCTACCCGTAGTCCCTCGCAGAGTGCTATGATTTCACTGTACTGTTGCACCCAATGTGACCGCGGGTCCTATATTGAGATTCACAGCCAGCTAAACTCTTTCTTGCATCACTTCCTCCAAGGAACAGCCGTGTGTTGTATTTGAACGGATTTAATGCGAAAAAAGTGTGAAACTGAAACAATACAAAATACAAAAATGTACTTAGTATGTAAATCATACATCAAAGTAAATCAAATAACATTTACTTTCTATAAAAGGTACATTTAAAGGGTTAGCTTACATTTAGCCTTAGCATTTGACTCACTCTAATTGGACTCCAATGTATTAGAGCATATAACATATCAAAACTCTCAAGGTTACCACAATAATCAAATATATAATTTCTAGCCACCATACACAACTTTATGACTTACTCATATTGCCACTCAAAGGGATGGAAAGGATTGGATGGGTGCAGATGAGAAATACACCATGTTCATTTCTTGACTCATGTAAAGAAAGATGGCTTCCTGTAACACTTCTTCTTCTACTTATTAACTGGCTCAATTTAGCGAACTTTGCAAACATGCGCCCCCTAACGGCCTGGAGAAAACACATAAAAACAGCTCCAGCACATCTACTGTTCTTCAATTATGCATTATGTGTTGTCATTTCTGCTTTAACTTTCTGTTCTCTCTCTTTTCTCTTCATAGTAGGTACACCTGGTCTGGCGTTCTGTTAACTGTGACATCATCCAGAGAAGACGGCTCACCCGCTACTACCGTCTAATGTAGAACAGATTACTAGATCAATGTGTGCTTCTGTGCTTTTTTGTCTCTCTTGTTGTGTCTGTTCTGTCTTCTGTAACCCCAGTCGGTCGAGACAGATGACCGTTCATACTGAGCCCGGTTCTGCCGGAGGTTTTTTTTTTTCCCGTTAATGGGTGGTTTTTCTTCCCACTGTCGCTTCATGCTTGCTCAGTATGAGGGATTGCAGCAAAGCCATGTACAATGCAGATGACTCTTCCTGTGGCTCTACGGTTCCCCAGGAGTGAATGCTGCTTGTCGGGACTTTGATGCAATCAACTGGTTTCCTTATATAGGACATTTTTGACCAATCTGTATAATCTGACCCAATCTGTATAATATGATTGAACTTGACTTTGTAAAGTGCCTTGAGATGGACATGTTTCATGATTTGGCGCTATATAAATAAAATTGAATTGAATTGAATTGAAATGATATACCACATATATATATATATATATATATATATATATATATATATATACACACACATATAGATATAGAACCACACAATATAATATACGTAGATATATATATGGTATATGTGTATATAGAGAGAGAGAGAGAGAAAGAGAGATAGAGAGAGGAGACATACAGATAGAGAGAGAGACATAGAGCAGACAGACAGATACATAGAGAGAGAGAGAGATACACAGAGAACACAGAGACAGAGAGAGACATGAGAGAGAGATATATAGATAGAGAGAGAGGAGGACACAGAGATAAGGAGAGAGAGAGAGAGACACACCTAGAGAGAGAGACAGAGAGATGAGACGAGAGAGAGAGGGAGGTAGAGAGCGAGGAGAGAGAGAGAGGAGAGAGAGAGTCGAGAGAGAGATGAGAGAGAGAGAGAGAGAGAGAGAGGGAGAGGAGAGAGACACACACAGATAGAGAGAGACCACACACAGGATAGAGGAGAGAGAGAGATAGAGAGAGAGAGAAGATCTAGAGAAGATAGAAGACACACAAGAGAGAGGAGAACATAGGACAGACAGACAGAGAATAGAATAAGATGAGATGAGAGAGAAGAACAGAGGACACAGAGACAGATATAGAGAGAGAGAGAGAGAGAGATAGATAGAGAGAGAGAGAGAGAGAGAGACACAAGATAGAGACAGAGAGAGAGATACACAGATAGAGAACATAGATATCTCTAGACAGATATATAAGGTAGGGAGTAGAGCTAGATATATATATAGAGATATATCTATATATATATATCTAACATATATCTCTATATATCTATATCTATATATATATATATGTATATATATATATAAGATATATATATGTATGTTATATATATATATATATATATATATATATTATATATGGTATGGCTTCTCCAAATTGTCCTTAGGTGGTGAGTGTGTGCGTGAATGGTTGTTTGTCCGTTGTCTCTGTGTTGCCTGCGACAGACTGGCGACCTGTCCAGGGTGTACCCCGCCTCTCGCCCGGTGAACGCTGGAGATAGGCACCAGCAACCCCCGCGACCCATGAGGGATAAAGCGGTTTGGAAAATGGATGGATGGATGGATATATGTGTATATATATATATATATTGTATATAATATATATATATATGTGGTATATATATATATATGTATAGTGTATATATATATATATGTATGTATATATATATCATATATATATATATACTGTATATATATACTATATATATATGTATATGTGTATATATATATGTATATATAATATATATATATATATATATATTATCTATATATATATAGTATATATATGTATATGTGTATATTATATATATAATACTATATATAATATATATATATATATATATATATATATATATATATATATGTATATGTGTATATATATATATATTATTATATATATATATATATATATATACTTTTATTTGGTGTGATTAATTATTTCACAGTCCTAATTTATTTATATTTACATACATACTTTTATAATATGAATATTACTGTTATAATAAAATATGATAATACTGACAAAAAAGGCTTATTGTGTGGCAACCTCTTGGTGTAGAAGCATAATCCAGGTTTCAAATTAAAGGTAACACTTTGAAGTTTCATGTAGACTATTCGAATTATATATCAGGAGTAATTACACAAAAGTTCCTATTTTTAAACCATTATAAAAGTGACATTTATTTGCTATAAAAATTGGTACAATAGTCCCCTTCACAAGTATATATAGATGTAGCATGTTGAAATCCCCACCTACACTACTGTGATGGTATACACATGGAAGACAGAGATTTAAAAAATGACCCAAAAAACATAGCTTGGCTAATGTCCTTTGAAAAGGACGGTTTTATTGAGCTTCTGTTGCATGTTGTTGCTCTGTAAGCTAAGGTTAGTTATTTTGGCAATGTGGTGCAGCCTTAACTTAAAAAAACAAGGACACAACCAACGTTAACAGCGTATGGTGGTGGCTGTCTTTGCCATAGACAGGTCTGGCGAATGACCCACTCTGCTGCCCTGACTACCATCACTGTGCCTTCTGATGGAATCACCAGATTTCCATTGTTTTTTAACTTCAGCAGGTGGTAGCTCTGGTCCTTGATGGCAGATGCAGCATCTGTTACCAAGCTGGCACGGCAGACATCACAGGACAGCTTCTTCAGAGCCCGTCGCTCAACAAATCCTGAAATAAGAGTTGGTATATTAAAATAATTTATAATAACCATGGGGAAATTAGGGGAACATTTATTTTTTTGGACCATTGTGAGATTGATTTCCCTCAAATTTACACCAAAGATTAATTGTCATACAATCGTTATTGGTGTCAGTAAAACCTATATAATTGACCAGTGGTCTCAGCCTTGATAACTTGCGCAAGTAGCCGTGATGCACAACTATGCTGCATGATTAAGTCATTTTTCAACAAGAAAATCTGCAATTTTGACAAGTTCAAGCGTCAAGAATTATAGCCACGTTCATAACGTTTGTAAGAAACCAAACTGTTTGTAAATCCGTCAAGAATTCCATGAGATAAGAGTATTTGTGTTCGTGCTGATCACTCACCTTACATTAGGTACCACAGAGCACGCCAGAAAGCTTGCCTGAGGCAAGATGGCCGCCGGTGATGACGTTTGAGACTCCGCCGTAAGACATCTAGCCTTTATTATGGATATCTATGGGCTTATCAGGGTCTGTCCGTTGTTAGGGTCGGTGGCCATTTTGGGCCGTGTTGCATGATGGGAGTTGGTGGCCATTTTGACCACATTGCATCATGGCAAATGCAGTCTGTCATGTCCTGTACTGGCGTTACAATAGTTAAAATGAACATGTGCCGTCTTTCCAGAGAGAGAAGGAGCTGTGTCTGCAGGGAGTGAACATTTTAGTTTCATCCTTTGTTTTAACTGCAGGTAAGAGTCGGGCTAACAACCTTTTACATTGTTTATATTATATAGTTAAAAAAGTGTGGCAGTAATGAAATATTCTAGCTGTTACAAACAATTTAATATAATGTATTTAAAAATTTAAAAAGGATTCTGAGTAATCATCAGATCAACGGCTTTTCGGAACCAAAACTTCACTGCTGCCGCCCCAAACCTTCAGGAACTCAGACTCATTACAGAACTATAAATCCCACTTATTTAAACTTGCTTTTCTGTAGTAATACATTCGTATATTTCTGTGTTTTTAAAATTGTTTCGTAAAGCATCTTTCAGAGTCCAAAAAGCACTATATAGGTTTAATGTATTATGATTTGTGTTGCACTCACAACAGGTGATTATGTGAAGCTAGACAGCCAGTGAACAATATGAAAAAAGTCATTTTCTTGAGCTCTCTGAAGAACCTTTATTCATAAATTTGGTTTTATTGTAACTGAATTATACAGAATAAAAACTAATTACTGACCAATATCCATGGGCGTAGGTTTGATTTCAACTTTGGTAGGGACACTACTGGTCTCAAGTTTTATTGGTTTGATGTCATTGGTCCTACGCAATATGCATGCCCCTATTTTTTATACTTGACGTGAGCATCAGGGGACATTTCGTTTAAAGAGAAAAGCAGCATTTTTTGCTACATTAATACAAATTTTATAAGCACTATATATATATTGTATATAACTAAAAAGCTGCTCCTTAATTTGTAATTAAAATAAATTAGACATCACCTGAAGCACTGAAGGGCCAGCTGCTTCACCTCCAAGCTGCCCTGCATCATTATTACTGGATATCTGTGTTTCCTATAATCATATAGTGTTACTATTATACAAGTGTGTTTTTAGTATTAAAGGATTAAATGTAACACAGCCTTTTATATCATCCTATGATACTTACTGTCTGAGTGTTAAAATAGCTCCTTATGTCTCTTTTCATTTTTGGTGGCATCATCTACAATCACAACACTAAGCATGAGCCTAAGTTTATTCAAATATAAAATCGCTTTTAACAATTATTAAAAGAAAATATAACACTATCTTATCCGTAATGTAATAATATCCAAAATAAACAGCCAGATTCAAGCATTTTTACCGGACACTAATGTTTGTACTAATTTACTTATGGACTGTGTGGAATTCTATGTAAAATCAAACCAATGTGTTCCTCTGTTTGTACTTTATCCTATTTCCAAAAGTAGAAATAGTCAATTAAATAGCACTATTATTATGTGGAACCCTAATTATGCTTTCTAAAAAAAAAAATAGCAATGTTTAGGCACCATCTCGTAATGTTTTACTCTATAAAACGAATAACACCTGCTATTTATATCTGAACCGCCTTAAAGGGATTTTTTGAAAGCTTACATTCTTTACTTGTCGATTTTTCCAGCAGTCTTCAGAACTCCTGCCTGACACAGAATATTTTTGTTGATAAAATGTATTATACTTCAGAATTAAATATTATTTTAAGATGCTAACGTTGGTTACATACATTTCTTAAGTTCCACAAATGAAAACTACTCTCTCCTGCTTCTTCTATCGCCTGTTATAGTGTGGATAATATAATTTTTTTAAATTGGGACTAGTTTCGTAGTCTAATATTCGTTGTAGTAACCGCAGTATTCTAGTGTGAATTAAATTTAAATTTTGCGCTGCAAGCATGCACGCACATGCACGCACATGCACG